>NC_083097.1:123838352-124138352 GCF_949774975.1 Lagenorhynchus albirostris | reverse complement strand
TTATACAGTGAATGGAATGCTTGTAGAGCACTGGATGGATAACTTAGGGCCTGACATTTACAATAAAGAGAAGTTGAAGGATTTCTGGGGTGAAAATAAGACATATATAGCAACAGATTCATGAATGGTTGTACTCATTCCTTAAACATTTAAGACATTTAAGAATTAAGATTCCTTAATTATTAAAACTCTGTAAGATCCATGGATAGATCTCAAGAGATTTATGTGCCCACAGATATTATGCATACAGATTTTTAATGTTTCAGCATTTTCTTTTCCTTTGTGGAAAGAGGTAACTTTCTCTATATTATCAAAGGAATCTTTGCTCCCCAAATGTTTAAGGAACTACTGCCTTGGATATAACAGTAGTGTAGTGGAGAGAAAAGAAAACTGTGTTTAGACCCAAATCAACAAGATTAAAATCCAGTCTGATCTACTTCCTAGCTTTGTCATTTTAAACAAATTACCTGGACTCTGAGCCTCAGATTAACCATCTGTGCAATGAAGATGATACCACTCTGTAGTGAGCAGTGAGGATTCAGTGAAACTGTGAATATGAAAGTGACTGACTTACAGATATAACACATAAAGCACTCATATTCAGATTTTAGTCTATGTATATGAACTGCAGAATGGCTCTTGCTTTTGTGAGTTAGTTGATTTAAAAGGAAATAAATGTAAATTCAGATATTTTCCTGGGATTGAAAAGCAGGAATATCAGTCCCATCCTCAAATTCTGGGCCTTGCTTACAGTGTTCTAAGAAGGAGAGAATGAACATATATGGACTGCAATGTAAGTCTGAGGTGGGGTGGGGTAGAAAAGTCAAGATTTGCCACCATGCCCTTATTTAAAGCTGGTCAAATGAAGGCTGGGAACAGGTGAAGAATGTGAATGGAGGTGAGAGTAAATAGCATTCGAGCAGAAAAGCAACAACAAATCTACAACCAATAATTAAAGTATTAAAACAAATTCCTTGTATTTAACTAAAATAAAAATCGCTATTCTTCTCAATAATCCTGTGAAGTCAGCTGGCCCAGAGAACTATCTCAAGTTTTCCAGGGAAGAAAGTGAATCTCAGGATGAGATAATATGCCTGCAGATAGATTGTGATAAATTGAGAATAGGTCTGCCGGTTGCTCCAGTGTGCTTTCTTCTGCACGATAGCACTTCCTGCTCCAAGAAGACTTGGAGAGGATGGGAAATCTGTGACTATCAGGTAGTCATAAGGCCATTAGAGATTAGAGGCTGGGCTGACTCTGTATCGCAATGATTTTCAACTTTTTTCTCTTTACACGAAGGGTAGATGATGTTCACGCTCCCATGAGTGCACATGGGCTTAGATTTTCTCTAATTATTGTAACCCCACCACTTTTTCCTTTCTCTTCCACTCAGTAAACTATATGAACAGTTTTATTAAAGGGATAACCTTAAATCCTCTCTATTTTATGCATGAATAAGATCATTCACAACATTTGAATTTTAACTGCTACGATTAGTAAATTGTCTGCAACACACCTCACATTCATATCAGTACACTGCTGTGGGTCAGCACTGTCATCAAGAGCCTCTACACTGGAAGATGGATTCATTGGACTTGTATACTTACAGATTTTCATGACAGAGCCTGCAAGGATTGCCGTATGTCTGGCCATCATCACCACAGACAGGCTGTAAATCCATTGGACAAAGGTAACCCATCCTGGGTAATACTCGGTAGTGTTTGCACATCTCAGAGTTCTGAACAAGCAAAACATAAAGTACATTTGCTCAATGGCACTCAAGAGATATGAGCTTGGGGAAAACCTCTTGATTTCCTCAATCATGTATGAATAAATGGTTAGTAAAGGAACTGTAACATAGGTTATACAAACTCACATATTCGTTTCACACCACTGTTAGGTAGATTTAACCTCCTAGATTTGGCTTCTTTTTACTAGGGAAGTTAAGTAGCTAAACCAAGATACAAGGAAAAACAAAGCAATAAGAAAACAGAAATCCTACATGATACTGGGCACAGATAAACTGAGGTATGCCCATAGGACAAAAACTACCATGCAAGAAATAATATCCCTTTTTTCTTTCTTAAATGAAGACACTGGTTATATACAATCTAGAAAGGAGAGACTCAGAGGTAAATGCTGGGTAACCATATGGGTTTTTGAGTCCCAGCTCTGCCACTAATTAGAGAAGTGATTTATCTGACTTCTCTGAGCCTTAGTTTCTCATCTGAAAAACATGAATAATTATAGCTCTTGCCTCATTTGTTTTAGGGAATCAAATCAGATAATGCATTTATATGCATACATAATACAGTGTTTGGCACACACTAAGTGCTCAGTATATGTTAGTTGTCAGTATGTTTCCCAAGGTGAAAAATACATAGATTTTTCATGTAGAAGAAGGAACATTATTTGTTGTTGCTAGTCTTTTGGAAGTGTGAGTTTAATAATGATGATGATGATAATAATAATAACAACAACTTTATTAATCTTAAAGTAGGACCAAAGGGAAAAAAACACAGAGAAATTTTAAAAATAGGATTATGAAAGACTAAAATTCAGTGGTGTCAATAATTACATTAAATATTAATAGGACCAAGTACTTCAGTTAAAGAACAGACATTATCAGACTGAAGAAACAAAATGACTCAATTTATAATATTTACAAGAAGTATACTTTATATCTTTTTTTAATAATAACTATTTTTAACATCTTTATTGGAGTATAATTGCTTTACAATGGTGTGTTAGTTTCTGCTATATAACAAAGTGAATCAGCTATACTTATATGTATATCTCCATTTCTCCTCCCTCTGCATCTCCCTCCCACCCTCCCTATCCCACCCCTCTAGGTGGTTGCAAAGCACCGAGCTGATCTCCCTGTGCTATGTGGCTGCTTCCCACTAGCTATCTATTTTACATTTGGTAGTGTATATATGTCCATGCCACTCTCTCACTTCGTCCCAGCTTACCCTTCCCCCTCCCTGTGTCCTCAAGTCCATTCTCTACGTCTGCGTCTTTATTCCTGTCCCTCCCCTAGGTTCTTCAAAACCTTTTTTTTTTACGTTCCATATATATGTGTATATGTGTTAGCATACAGTATTTGCTTTTCCCTTTCTGACTTACTTCACTCTGTATGACAGACTCTAGGTCCATCCACCTCACTACAAATAACTCAATTTCATTTCTTTTTATGGCTGAGTAATATTCCAATGTATATATGTGCCACATCTTTATGCATTCATCTGTCAATGGGCACTTAGGTTGCTCCATGTCCTGGCTATTGTAAATAGAGCTGCAATGAACATAGTGGTACATGACTCTTTTTGAATTATGGTTTTCTCGGGGTATATGCCCAGTAGTGGGATTGCTGGGTCATATGGTAGTGCTATTTTTAGTTTTTTAAGGAACCTCCATACTGTTCTCCATAGTGGCTGTATCAATTTACATTCCCACCAACAGTGCAAGAGGGTTCCCTTTTCTCCACACCCTCTCCAGCATTTATTATTTGTAGATATTTTGATGATGGCCATTCTGATCGGTGTGAGGTGATACCTCATTGTAGTTTTGATTTGCATTTCTCTAATGATTCTTTAACTATATCTTTATATTTCAACCAGTAGGTTAAAAGTAAAAGGATGGAAAATATATACATGCAAACACTCATCATACAAAAGGTGGTATATCTATATTAATATCCCACAAAGTAGAATTTAGGACAAGAAGTAATAGCAGAGATAAAGAAGAGAATTTCTAATTATAAAATAATAAGTTCAGTAATTAACAATCCCAAACATTTATGTACCTATAGTTTCAAAATATCTGAGGCAAAAATTGACTGAGGGAGAAATAGGCAAATTTGCAAACATAAATGGAAATATTAACATACTTCTTTTTATAATTGATACCCCAGACAAAAAATATCAATGTATAATATTTGAAAAACAAAATTAACCAGCTTGACCTAAATGACATTTATAGACCTCTGTATCTGACAGCTGCAGACTATACATTCCTTTCAAGTGGACATGAAGTTGTTGCCAAAATAGACCATATTCTGGGTCATTAAGCCAGTGTTGATAAATTTCAAAATTGAAGTCATAAAATGTAAGTTTTAGGATCACAGTGGAATAATTATAGTAATAAATATGATAGCTATAAAATTCCTCAGTATTTAGAAATTAAGCAACACACTTCTAAAGAACTCATGACTCTAATCATAATGGAATGTAGAAGTGTTTTGAACTGAATGATAATGAAAATACAAAATATCAAAACTCAGTAGCTAACTCAGTGATTTGAAGGAGAGTTTTAAGTAAATACATAAAAAGTTTTAAAATCAATAAACCTCCATTTCAAGAAACTAGCAAATAATAAGCAAATTAAGCTCAGAGGAAATAGAAGAAAACAAATAATAAAGAAAAGAAATTTATGAAATAGAAAACAGAACAAAGCCAAACATTGGTTGTGTGAAAAGATTAATAAATCGATAAACTATTTACAAAATTGACAAAATGCAAGAAACACACATTAGCAATATTAAAAATAAAAAGTGGTACACTATATAAATATAGATATTAAAAGGATAATGTGGAAATGTTATTAATAACTGTGTGCCAATAAATTTGACCACTTAGATGGAATTAACAAATTCCTTGAAAACCACTTTCTGAGAAGAAATAGAAAATGTAATAGTAGTCTGTTGATAATTATTTCAGAGGCATAAAGAAGTATTTTCTAATTTGTTTTGTTAAATAATTCAAACATCTAAAGGGACTGTTTTAGACTCTGGTGAGTTCCTTATCAATAGAGATAATTCAGGGAGAGTTTAGACAAGCCCCTTCTAAGAATCACTGGTAAAGGTAGGACTGAACCAGGTATATCCTTAGTATTTTTCAGGTATCTGCTGCCCCAAGATTGAACTACTAAAATAAAGGATTATAAAGAAGCAACAAAGACAGAATTATGCTTCTCTTTTCTTACATAGCACATCAACTCTGAACAAATTCTCCACCTCCAAAACAGACCTAGGATTCATCCACTTCTCATGACCTCCACCACTACCACCATAGTATAAACCAGCCTCTGTGGATTACTGCTGTGGCTAACTAGCTGTCTAGCTTTTTCTCTTGTCCTTCTGCAGTGTATTTTCAATTCAGCAGGCAGAGGCATTCTTTCAAAACATAAATCACATCACGTCACTGCTCTTTTCAAAACCTTCATTCAGAATAATAGCTAACGCCTTTAAAATGGTCTACAAAATCCTACATAAGATGGCCTCCTGTTACTTTAATGATTGCCTCCTTTATAACTGTCTCTGTGGTCACTCTGTCAACTGTACTGGGCTCCTTGCTGTACTGTGATCCCTGCCTCAAGGCTTTGCTGTTCCTCTTCTTGGAATGTTCTCCCCTCACTTACATGTATGGAATTGATCCCTTTAGGAGGTGCAAATGTCACTTTCTCAGAGAGCTCTTTCCTGTACAAGCTACTTAAAATTGTATCCCAGCATTTACTATAGCATTTTTCTACTTTATTTCCCCCTTGCTATTACATTTTATTTATTCGCATCATCTATGATCTGTGTTCTTCCAGTATAAACTCCATAAGTGTAGAGAGTTGTATCTGTTTTGTTTATGGCTATTGTTCTCATATGCACAGTAATGCTTGGAAAATAGTAGGTGCTTAATAATTATTTGTAGAATGCATAAATGATAGCTAAATAAATGACAAAATGAATAATGAATGTTGTTTTCTTCCCCAAGAGAAAGCTCAGCTCAAAACCAGGTTATTCAGGAGGAAGCATGATCGGGTTTCTGGTCTGCTGGTGATATCTTATTTCTTGATCTGGTGTTAATATCACAGATATGATCACTTAGTAATAGCTGTACACTTATGATATATACACTTTTTCTATATGACTATTATACTTCAGTAAAATGTTTTTTTTTAAATAACACATTTTGGGAGGGATAAATTGGGAGATTGGGATTGACATATACACACTACTATATATAAAATAGATAACTAATAAGAACCTGCTGTATAGCACAGGGAACTCTACTCACTACTCTGTAATGGCCTATATGGGAAAAGAATCTAAAAACAAAGAGTGGATATATGTATAACTCGTTCACTTTGCCGCATACCTGAAACTAATACAACATTGTAAATCAACTATACTCCAATAAAAATCTGAAAAAAAACAGATTTTATTATTCACAAGAGCCAAGACACACACACACACACACACACACACACACACACACACACACACACAGACACAGACACAGACAATGGACTATTATTCAGTCATGAGAAAAGGAAATCCTTCCATTAGTGACAACTTGGATGAATCCTGAGGGCACTGTGCTAAGTTAAATAAGTCAGACAAAGAAAGTCAAATACTGTATGACATCACTTATATGTGGAATCTAAAAAAGCTGAACTCATAGAAACAGAGAATAGAAGGGTCGTTAACCAGGGGATGGTATTGGAGAAAATGGGAGACATTGGTCAAAGGGTACAAGCTTTTAGTTAAAAGATAAGTTCTGGGGCTCTAATATATGGTATGGTGATTATAGCTAATAATACTGTGTTATATACTCAAAGTTGGTGAGTAGATCTTAAATATTCTCACCACAAAAAAGGAATGGTAATTATGTGAGGTGATGGAGGTGTTAGCTAACACTATAATGGTAATCATTTTACATTCTTTAAGTCTATCAAATCAATGTATTGTACACAAATTTACATAATGTTTTATGTCAACTATAGCTTAATAAAGCTGGGGGGAAAATAGCAGATTTTGTGAACAGCTCTTCTCCATGCTTAGGGATCCCTAGTATAGTGCCTAATTTACTAGAAATATGTAATTACTATGTATTTCACTAGTGTAACTCATCTATTATTCTACTTGATTTGGGAAAATAATTAGATAAAATTCATGTTTGATACCTTTCTTTCTTCTTTTTTTGGGTCATCAGATTAGGTGCTAAAGTCTCCCTTCTAGGACCCAATTCAAGATTGCACTTTGTGAATGAATATACTTCATGCTCTCATATCTTCTTTACTTCTTTCTACTCCTGACCTTGGCAAAGCTCTAAAAAAGCAATCCCATTAGGCTCAATGTAAATATAATAAGTATAAAATTACATATTTATATTTACATACGTATATAATCAGTATAAGTAAGTTCAGCATCGCATTCCAGGCTGTTGGGAAAAGGACTTGGTTTGGACGGGGAGTGGGAGGAAGTTGGGTGAAGAGCCTTTCTGGTCTGCTGAAAGAGTATTTCTTCTTGTTTGAAATTGCTAAAATAGATATTTTAAAACTTGAAAAAAAGTGATCAATATTAGAAATAGAATAGATATCCAGTAGAGATCATTTGAAGTTGTACAATAGTCTTTTCTCAAAGCTATTCATCTACCAAAATGCATAATTCCCAACATGCTTTTCAAAAATGAACATTACTATTAATGTTTCATTTTGTGTAGTCAGTATAGAACTAATGAAAAGTTGCCTCATTAATGGGAAAACTTTCCTGGGGAAATTTCACTATTTCACTTTTCTAATTGAAGTCCATAGATGGATTAGAAGAGATTGTGCTGTTGTCATATTCTATGTGCTGCTATCATAAAGCATTGAACCTTATTTTTAAAACCCCCAATTGAATACAAGATGGCACTAGAATGCCAAGTCAAGAATTTATCATCTGGAGCTCCAAGCTTTTGATACTTTTTTTTCTTGTGTGTAATTTTGGCATCTATTTGCTTAATTGTTTTAAAACTTCAGAAAAAAAATCCACTTGATAATAACAATAATTTTACAATTACCACTGTTCCTGCAAATGTGTGGTAATTGCATCAGAGTTGCTCTTAGGGCATTGAATTCCATGCTGTTTCTTTGAAGTTCTGGCCGTGTCTTTCTTGTTTATCATTATATCCACAACGACTGGGACAGAGTAGGCATTCCATAAGTATTTGTTGAATGAATCAATCTTGCAACCAATCATCCAAATTTAAGTATAAGCACATCTAACATATATTACCTCTTTTCCATTGTTCTTTTCAACTGTGTTTGTCATGTAGTCCTGCTCTTTCGTTTTTCTTTTGGCTGCTTCCCTTCCCCTTGAAGAAAAACATGAGAAGAAACGCTTCAACTAAAGTGAACAAACACCTCAGGTGTACTTTAAAAATAATTGTCATTTTCTCAAGCTGATGAGAAATGATTATTTCCTTTAAGACTCACAACTAAAGGCCCATTTTTGAAAAATAACTCACAGTTTTTCCTTACACATAGCACATATGTTGCCATGTGTCCTGCCATCTGGACCCTGGACAGGGTCACTTTCTTGGGTGCAAGTAAGTTGTCCATTTTCCATTTGACTTCTAAACTGATCACATACATCCTGAAAAGAAGGAAGGATTACATTGGAAATGGCTATTTTCACATAGTATTTGAGCTTGAAAATTGGAAGATTTTGACTCAGGAGTTGGGCAGCCACTTAACCTTGCTGTGGGAGGCTCTATAACGGACCACAAAGGTGTCCAAGTTATAATTCCTGGAACCTGAAAATATGTAGCCTCACATGGCAAGCAGGAATTAAAGTTGAAGATGGAATTCAGGTTGCTAACCAGGTGACCTTAGAATGGAGAGATTATCCTGGATTATCTGGGTGGGCCCAGGGTAATCACAAAGATTCCTATGAGTGAAATAGGAAGGCAGGAAAATCAGTGTCAGAATGATGCAGCTTAAAAAAAAAAATCAGCTGGCCTCTGCTGATTTTAAAGATGGCCACAAGCCAAGGAATGCAGGCACTTCTAGAAATTTTTTAAAAAGGCAAAGAAATAGATCTTCCCCAGAACCTCCAAAAAGGAAAGCAGCCCTACTGACACCTCGGCTGTAACACAGTGAGACCCATTTAGGACTTCTGAACTCCAGAAATGTATGATGATGAATTTGGGTTGCTTTACCACTGTTGGTAGTAATCTGTTACAGCAGCCGAACCTCATTTTCCCCATCTATAAAATGAGGTTGAAAAAAAACTTAGTTGACCAGGCTATTGAGATACTTAAACTACTATTTATAAAACTGTTTTATAAAGTGTTAGACCGAAAGATTTCCATCTGGTGTTAAATTTCTACACTGAAAAAGTTATCAGGGATAGATATTCCCATTAATGATGACTTCTGATGTTCTAAGGGCAATATCCTGACTGGTAACATTGACAACCTCTTTCCACGTTTTTGATAGTTAAGTAATGACTTACAGAAAGACCATTCTTGCCAAAACCTAGTTAATGATTCACCTTTCCTAATGCTGATTCATTCCCATTTGATCTGTTCCGAGAATTCTTTTTGTTTTCCTCTGCTTCTTTTTGCCTGGAAAAGAAAAAAGAGTCAGTAGTCATCTTGCAGACACATACTCAGATTTGGAAGGGGCCTTAGAGTTTATGTATACTAAACCACCTCCTTCACAGAGAACCTCTCTGCACCTCTCACAGATGGACAGTGACTTTGGTTATTAAGAAGCTCCCTCATTACAGGGTAGATATTCTAGGCAGATCAAGTCAAATTAATCTCAGAGTCTCCTTTATTTGTATCCAAATTCATCTCCCTATAGCTTTCATCCTTTAGTTTTACTTCACATTCTCAGGAAAACACAGAACAAGCCTGCTGAATCCATTACCTCTTCCTGATATTAATCCTTTAGATATCTAAAGGCAAGTTTCAGGTCTCCAAGTCTGCCTTCCTCAGTTCTTTCACCTTTTTATCATAAGCTGTGGTTTTAATTCTTTACCAATTCACCATTCTTATTCCTCAATTTGTAGGTCAATCTATTATAGTACTATTTCAATTCATTATAATATCATTGGAGCCCAAGATAGAAAGAAGACAAGTGATATAGGAAGTACCTTAGGATCATGGTTTTTTGGGTTTTTTTTTTTAACCTTTCACCTTTCTGATAAAATATTTATGCCAGTGGTTCCTAAGTTTTCATGTACATTAAGAATCAGCTACGAGATTTTTAAAATCAGATTCACCGTCAATCCCAACAATTTTACTGACAAGATCTACATTGGGATTCAGTAACCTGATTTTTAACAAGCAAGCCAGGTGATTCTGATGCAGTTGACCCAAGATCCAAATACTGCAGAACTCTAGTACACGTATTTCTCCTTCAAAGTTTCATTTGGTAGTGTATATATGTCCATGCCACTCTCTCACTTTGTCACAGCTTACCCTTCCCCCTCCCCGTATCCTCAAGTCCATTCTCTAGTAGGTCTGTGTACCAAACGTAAAATAGATAGCTAGTGGGAAGCAGCCGCATAGCACAGGGAGATCAGCTCGGTGCTTTGTGACCACCTAGAGGGGTGGGATAGGGAGGGTGGGAAGGAGGGAGATGCAAGAGGGAAGAGATATGGGAACATATGTATATGTATAACTGATTCACTTTGTTATAAAGCAGAAACTAACACACCATTGTAAAGCAATTATACTCCAATAAAGATGTAAAAAAAAAAGTTTCTTTTGGCTTTATGCTTAAAAGAAACGTGTATGAATGTATATAACATGAATATGTGTGTGTGTGTGTGTGTGTGTATTTTACGGAGCTCCCTTTTCATATATAAGAAATAGGGAAGTGGTAGTAAATGTATCCTGAGGATTCAAACAAATATAATAAAGTCATGACATCTTACTCAAATACTAGGAAAAAGAGACCACCTGTAATGATTCAGTCTGGTGGAATTCAATCTACAATCACAGCTCTGCTCAGAAATCTCCAGTGGCTTCTGATCACACATAGAATAAAATCCAATGTCCTTCTCTTGGCCCAAAAAAGCCTTACGTGATCTTTCCAAATTAATTTCTGCAATTTTCCACGCAGTAATCTTGAGACACAATGACCTCCTCTCTCTTTCCTGAGCTTGTGAATTTCATATATATATACAGAAACTTGCAGTGGCTCCTGCTCTGCCTGAAACTTTCTTCCTTCAGATGGCCAGCTGGCTCATTTCACTCCCTTTTTCAGGTCTCCCTTACTGTCAGGCTTTCCCCAAACACCATAAAGTAGCACCTCCAATCCCTTTCTGTTGCCTTACTCTGCTTTACTTATCAACACCTGGTCTTGTTATGTAGCTTTTTACTTATTTGTTTATAATCTGTCTTTCCTATATTATAGTTCCATATGGCAGGAATTTTGTCTTGTTCACTTGAAGAGCACCTGTCCGTGAAGAGTGCCTATTATATAGTAGGCCATCAAAAACCATTTATTGTCAGATGCATGGGTTCCAAAGATTGTAAAATTATTTGATTTATGTTGTTAAATACTTTGTTATGTTGTTAAATATTTTGTTACCTGGAGTACCAGGTAAGTATCTTTTTGTTTTGTTTTTTGTGGTATGCAGGCCTCTCACTGTTGTGGCCTCTCCCGTTGCGGAGCACAGGTTCCGGATGCGCAGGCTCAGCGGCCATGGCTCACGGGCCCAGCCGCTCCGCGGCATGTGGGATCTTCCCGGACCGGGGCACAAACCCGTGTCCCCTGCATCGGCAGGCGGACTCTCAACCACTGCGCCACCAGGGAAGCCCCAGTTAAGTATCTTATAACATAGATGACATGGATTGTATCAGCAAAGTTTTATCTTAATAATTGTTTGCATCTGAGATTCATCATTTGTTCCTTCACAAAATTACCCACTATTAATATGTGATGCAGAAAGAAATAGTCATATGTGAAGAGCTATCTCAATTATGTACATCATACCTACGAAGTATGAGGTGTGCAAAGGGGCAACATAGGGTAGCATAAGAGATCATAATAGTCATTCTTTTATTGCTATTAATGGCGACACCTGTTATTTGCTGAACACTAATGACAGTGCTAATAGTGACCATTCACATTTTTTGTGCACCTCCTTTGTGCTAGGCACTGTGCTAAGAGTTTTACATAGTTTTTCTCATTTAACTTTCAAAAGAAACATCATGTGGCTACTATGATTATGGCTGCCCCACCCCCACTATAAATATGAGCAGATTAAAGCCTAGGGACGTGAAATAACCTGTCCAAGAACATGGAGCTGAAATAACCATATGATGCTAATACCCTAGCACTGCCCCATTCTGCCACCCTGCTTCTATTAAAGAATATTATGACATGGAATAAATACTAGGCTGGTATTCAGAAGAACTGGATTCTAGTTTCAGCTCTGAAGTCACTCCCCCATGAGACCTTGTACTTAAAGAAAAAAAATTCAGTTTTTCTCATCTGTAAAATGCAGCACTTGGAATAACTAGATTTTATCACATGGCCTGTAGTACCACAATCACAAGATTGTGATTTTTTTTCAAGGAGAAAAAAAATGTGTGTGGAGAAGCATTAAGTGCTCATTAAATGCATATCAATTAAATACCATAATTAATAACACTGTGATATATGCATCAAATTTTAGAACTATAAGTACCCCTCAAGGTTACCTAGAAAACTACCTCAGTATACAGATGGGACCAATAGTGGTTATGTTACTTGCTGCAGTAACACAAATCAAGAGTGGCTGAGCTGGATCATTAACCACTCCAATCAGTACCATTCACCAAAAGAAAATAAATAGAAGGAACAAACCCTGGATTGTGCAATAAATGTGTCCCATACATACGACATGAAGCCACCCTCTTAAACTATGTTGGTTAACTATTCCAATGACCATTGCAAACCATCCTTAGGATTTAGCCATGATGTGTTCTAAAGAGCAATTATCTACCATGATGACACAGTTCACAGAATTATGATAGAAAATAGAGTAGGAATCAGCCACTGATTAGCTGCCCTTACTAGGGCTCACTGTTCCTTAGGGGATGCAAGAGAAAGAGATAATATTTGAGAATTAACAAAAAGGGTAGTGTTCACGAAAGGAGCTATAGGCAAATGAGAAATAACCATTAATTCAGGAGGAACAGGTGGCTATCTTTTAAACATGCAGGTTGAGAGAATTACTTACAGTTTCTCTTTACACATGGCACACTTATTGTTGTATGATTTGCCATTTTCATTGCGTACAGGATCAATCTCCCGAGTACAGCTGAGTGGTCCATTTTTCATTTGTTTCCGATACTCAGCACATTGGTCCTGAAAGGGAAGAAGAGAGCAGGCCTCTTGGATGACTTGGTCTGTTGTATTGTTATTAAGTTTGTTAAATAATTTGAGTAAGAAGTTCTTGTCTATGTTCTCTTATAAGGCATGTAACATCTAGGATTGCTGTCTACAGAAGAGGAGGGGCTGGAATCATCCATATTCTAAGACATCTGTTGTCATGGGTAATGTTGCTTTTAAGGTTCTATAAAGGGAAATGATAAAGCTGGTTGGGATTTAATCGCACAAATCAAGGGTAAGCAGACTATAGCCTACAGGACTAATCTGTCCTGCTGTCTGTTCTTACATAAGAAGTTTCATATATAAAACTTGAAGCGCACCCTCATTCATTTAAATATTATTTATGGCTGCTTTCCCACAACAGTGGCTATTCAACAGAGTTGAATAGTTGCGACAGAGACCGTGTGACCCGTAATGCCTAAAATATTTGCTATCTGGCCTTTTACAGAAAAAAAAAATTTTGCTGACCTCTAATGTAGATAGAAGGGAGAAAGAAGTGCTGGGAGAAAGCACAGAATCATGCAAAATGCCAAGGAAGACAGGCTTGAGCAAATTATGAAGATAGAAAAAGGGTCTTAACAAGTCTATCATTTGAGAGTGAGAACTCAGGTTCCTACAGGAGAAAATATGGAAAAACAGAAAAGCCAAAATTTATCAAAGGCAGATATTGGGCCTGTGTCAGATCTGGAGGCAAAGAGATGGTCTTGATATCCCCAGGTCATAAGAATAGAAATAAGGTGGCTGTGATCTCAGGCAGTTGTGTTCACATGCACGAGGAGTGAGCTTACATGCAACACTGTCATGCTGACACTTAAAAAAAAAGTCTCAGGAAATGTGCTAAACACTTGCCTAAATTATTTTATTGTATCCCTATAAGAGTAGTGCTAAGTAAGAAAAACTAGAGTTGAGTGAGATGAAGTGATTTATTCAGTGCTTTGCAAGTCCAAGTGGCATGGGTAGGATGATACCTCAAACTATCTGACTCGAAAACCTGTGCTCTTTCACCATATTATTCTGCCTAGGAACAATAGAAAATATACTTCCAAAAAGTGGCTCCATTCAGGGAAAGAGAGAATAATGAAAGGAAATGAAGAGCATGTGATGCTGATGTGGAACATCTCCACATTTATACCACTTACTCTCCTAGGATCATTTATTGGCCTGAAAGCTAGATGATATAAAGAGGAGTCAAGAGACTGGGGTCTGGTATTCATGTTAATTATTTCCAAGTTTAAAGAAGTCAAAGTGAGCCCTAGAGAAACTAAAAATTGCTCAGATATTACTCTACAGTCTTAAGGGGAAAATCCCCTGTCCTTCCAAGGATGCTTTCCAACTCAGCACTACACACATTCATAGCCTTTGACCATAGGGTCTGCCGGGGTCCCAGTGCCATTGAGTTGAGCCCACTCTGGTTATGGAAGTTAGAGGCTGCTCTCACCTGAGCTTTCCCTCTTCTGCCACGTTTGCAACCACTCCGTACAGCTTTTCTCTGATCTTCCTTTTCTTTTCTCTCCTTTTCTTTTCTCTTTCTTGCTTCATCTTCTTTCTGGCTGGAAATTGGAAAGTGGGAGGTAGGGAATAATAGATTACAGAGAGTGGAATGCATTTCTGTGAGTTTCTCATCATATGACCAGATTAGATTTGTATGGAATTCACCGGCATTTATTGAACACCTATTACATTGCAGGTCCTCTTCTTTGAAAATATCAATAGAAAGATGAATTATGTCACATCCTTTTGCCTGGAAGAGCTCTCATTGCAGTAGAAGAAAACCAGCGTTTACATAACCTCAAGCAAGACTAGGTGAGCAATTAATTAGCATTTTGTAAATGCTCATGTGAACCTCCAGCTGGATTTCTCTCAAATACCTCATGTTCAAAAGGTCCCAAAATAATTATCTTCTCTGCCAAATGTGTTCTTCCTCCTGGATTCTCTTTCACAAAGAACAAAACATTGGAGCCATCCCTAACCGCTCCCTCTCCTTCAGCTCGCATAGCTGTTGCCACAGGACGTTGGTTTCACTTTCAGTGTCTCCCATGTTGACCCACTCACCTTCTATTCTAGCTCCCTTGCTCTAGTTACCTCTCACTGGATTATTGTAATCCCCTACTACCGCCAGCGGTATTCTGAATTTTAGTCCCTTCCTCTTTTCTCCTTTTTACTGCTGACATATGAATCTTCCAAAAGGAACCATATTTACGCCACTTACTCTCCTAGCTGAAAAATTTTAGCAGCTTGCCACTGTATATAGAATTGACTTCAAAATCCATGATCTGGCATTCACAGTTGGTGAAGTGGGTAAGCTCTAACTAAACTAAAATGACTTGCTCTCTTTATGTACATACAGTACAGTTTCTTTAATTTTAGATTTTACTTACACTGTTCCTTCTTCCTCTCATTCCTTCCCATACTGTTCACATATGATCCAAATTACCAGATCTAGTTCTATTCTTCCATAAAACTTTCTATTAACGCTCCCTTTCCTAAACTACCATAACACACTGTATATATCATTTTTCACTTAGCAATTCCTCCTTTGTGTTATATTAATTTATGCCCATGTCTAAACCTTACTGAACTATATGATTTTTGGTAATACTGTTTCATTCAACTTTGTATAACCAACCGTTATACACATTATACATTGTACATGTTCAGCAAATGACTGTTAATGACAAATATTTTAGGTGTACTTCCAAACTTTGTGTAAAGCTATTTTTAGTTTCCTAGAAGTGTGATTGTTTTTTTTCCAAAAATGCAGGTAGAGGCGTTAGATTGATAGTAAAATCTGTGTATGTTCTTCCCGATGGGGATTACAAAATAATCCAGAAAAGGGATCCACCTGACAGCAAAGGGCTTAAGATTTTACCAAGAAAGATGGTGTGATCATTGTAAGGTGCTACCCCAGAACTAATGGAGAATGTAGTGTAATAACTTAGTCACCTATTGCCTATTTCTAGAATTGTGAATCTTAGCCTCTGTAAAGAGAGATTCACCCCAAAATGCTTTAGAGATCATCATTTGTCATTTTTACATGTAAGGAAAGGACAAACACAATCTATATTATCTTCCCGGCTCTGCCACCCACAGCATGGGCTTCATCTGTGCACTCACAGGACTTCTTTGCACATGGCGCACTTGTTGCCATGGGTCTTGCCATCTGGGCCACGCACAGGATCATTTTCTCGAGTGCAGAAAAGACTTCCATTTTTCAGAAGGCGCCGAAATTCACTGCATGTATCCTAAAAGGAGGAGAAAAGGTAAGAGCTTGGGTATTTTCTTGGAAATTACTTTGTTGGGTCCCTACTAAGTGCTTCCTGGGAAAAAAAAAAAAAAAAAAGAAAATGACCTATGAATGTTTCTTTCTGGCAACTGTTTTGTTCAAATCCTAGTAAGCACACAGGACTTAAAAAGAGGTTTCTGTTTCTTTGTCCTTGAGATATAGCCTCCAAATCCAGACTGAACCTGCAGTCACACACAAGCAAGAACCTCTTAATAACCTGGGTTCTCTGCAGACTGGTCACAGTCCTTAGTCAAGATTTTATTGTCCCTCTCTATTATATTATAATGCAATAAAAACACTGCACATGGCATAGAAGTTTAAAGAATTAAGGTTTAGGTAGAACTTTGAAGTTCACCTGGTGCAACCATCTGTACTACGTCTCAATCCCCTTTATGTCATGCCTGCCAAAAAGTGGTCTAATTTGCACTGGAATACCTGCAGTGATGAGTTCGTTACCCTCCAGATAGTTCATTCCAAAATTTCTTAAATCATTCCCACAGATTAGCCATAGTGCTACTTTGGGAGGATCTTGGAAAATATCTCTAATCAATCCTATAGGATCCTTATCCTTAGAGTTTTATTTTTCTAAGATGTCACTGCATGGGATGAATACGTTCTTTCAAACCAGTAAGCAAAGTCAACATATTTTACTTCCCTCAGAAAAATTGAGTATATTTTCCTTCCTGCACGCAGAAAGTCCTTCATATATTTGGAGAAAGCTTTCTTGTCCTTCTCCATAGCTCCCTATGTGCTTTTCCAAGAGCAAAGCATCCCCAGATACTTCAGTCTTTCTGTTCCAATCTGTTTCAGTCATTTGCACCATTTTGCATTCTTAATTCTTCCCTTTCAACATAATATTCCAGGTATGTCCAGACAAGCCCAATATGTTGACAGCTATATAATATCATTAGTTAGAATTCCATTCTGTCACCAAGAGACCTTGGATGAGGGGGTCTTGCCTCTCTGTGCCTCAGTTACCTCTTCTATAAAATGGAAATAATGATAGTACCTGTTTCACACAGTTAAAATAATAATGGCCAATATCTATTAAGTATTCAATATATGTGCTGAATTGTTATGAGAATAATGTGAAATAATGTATATCTACTATATCTACAATGACTGACATCTAGGAAGTACTCAATAAATTTTAGCTTCAGAGTTATGAGGAATTGAGATAGAATAAGCAAATCACTTAAGATCATATAACTAATTACTGGTGGCAAGTAAGACTGAACTTGTGTTTTTTTCTGTATCTTTTAGTTCAAGTCAAAACTCAGGACAAGAGTGAGATTTTTCCTAGCTTTCCTTCAAGGTTCACTGCCTGATTCCCTAACTGGTCATATTTAGCAAAAGAAATATGATATGAGAGGATAGTTTATGGATAGTAGCTAATGTGAAATCAGAAATCGTCTGATACTGAAGAATATTTTCTTATTGATGTTGAAAAGGGAAGCATATGAGCTCATATTATTTTTAAATTCAGGCTCTCAATTGTGGGGAAAATAACTGTAAACAAACCAATCATACAGAATTCCAAGTGATACTTCATTATAGATTATTTTTAATATCAATAGTTTTTTGATGGGGGCAAGGAAATATCCACAAACCTGGAAAAATCTACCTGGAGTCATTCATTTTGAAACCAAGAAAATATTATTGGGGAAAGTTGCTCTTCTATTTTTCTGCCAACTGCTGACACCAGAGATAATTAAAGTTAAAGCAAGGAACACACCTGGTTTGACCAAATGTGCTCATCCAAAGCTACATAGTGTGTTAGGAATAATGCTAGATTTGGTGTCAGGAAGTCTAAGTTTGAATTGTTTCTGTTTTGCAGCTGTGAGAACTTTGAAACAGTATGAAGATTCTGATACCAATAGTCTCACTACCTTTGTAAGCAAGTTCTTCCTCCTTCTGGATTTTAAATCTTCATTTAAAAATAGGGCATGGAGTAAATCAGAGGTTTGCAAACTATGGCCCATGAGCAAAATCTGGCCTACCACCTTTTTTGTGTAAGTAAAGTTTCATTGGAACACAGCCATGCCCATTTATCTGCATATCATCCATGGCTGTTCTAGAGCTACAATAGCAGAGTTGAGTAGTTGTGACAGAGACTGAATGGTCACAACCTAAAATATCTACTGTCTGGCCCTTTAAGAAAATTTTATCAACCACTGGACTAACTAAACCTTGAGTTCTCTCACATAGGCCTTCAGTGATTCCATGAGTTTTTTTTGTTTTTTTGTTTTTTTTTTTTTTACATCTTTATTGGGGTATAATTGCTTTACAATGGTGTGTTAGTTTCTGTTTTATAACAAAGTGAATCAGTCATACATAAACATATGTTCCCATATGTCTTCCCTGTTGCGTCTCCCTCCCTCCCACCCTCCCCACATGAGTTATTTTTAAAGAGAAACTGCAAACCGCATTGTGGTATGAAGCTTCCAAGATAACTACCTTTTCAGCTCCTCTCTTAGGTCTTTTGGATTCAGCTTCTTTTTCTTTTGCTTCTTGCTGGCTATAAGAGAAAGGCAGGGGGAACAATCATTCCTAGTACCCAATACATATTATCCTAAAGGGGAATCTCTCTTGATAGATATATTCCATTACTTGTACACCTATACCAACTTAGCTTGGGAGTAGAAAGGTAAATGTACACCTCTCCATATTGTTCTTCTTGTTTTTAGTATTGCTTAAAGAGTAAGACACATATGCCATGGCCAGACAGTAAATAAATTTTCACTACTCTGTTTATTTTGGAAAACAAAGGTATCGGCCTTCTCCTCAGAAAGCAACTAGGATACTTAAAAAATGACTAAATATTAGCAAATTTTTAATTTGCTAGCACCCAGTGATTACATCTTTGGATTATTCATGACAGTATGTACGCAGAGAACAAAAATTCCAATCCTTATATGCCATTAACTCTGGAGGAGTTTCCTCTTAGCACATGGTCCTCCCTTAATGGCAATTCAGGTACCTTTCAGAACACTGAGAACACTACAAAGAAATGCACCGAGTATATGGCTTTGTAAGAGTAAATCCCCAAACTCAGTGCAAAGATAGCCATCTGCCTCCTAGAAAAAACCTTCAATATCATCTCTCTTGCCCACCACAGGCCTGTCTTCTCCGACACTCAGCAGGAGCAGTGACTGCAGGTCTACTCACAAGAAGGCTGCACACATGAAGCAGGTGTTGCCGTGGATTTTCCCATCTGGGCCCTCGATGGGGTCATTCTCTGTGGTGCAGGGAAGACGTCCGTTCCTCACATAGTTACGGTATTCACGGCACAGCTCCTGCCAAGTGAGGGAGGGTTTAAGAATCAGGTAACTAGGGCTTCCCTGGTGGGGCAGTGGTTGGGAGTCCACCTGCCGATGCAGGGGACATGGGTTCGTGCCCCAGTCCGGGAAGATCCCACATGCTGCGCAGTGGCTGGGCCCATGAGCCATGGCCGCTGAGTCTGCACATCCGGAGCCTGTGCTCCACAACGGGAGAGGCCACAGCAGTGAGAGGCCCGTGTACCACACACACAAAAAAAAATAGAATCAGGTAACTAAATATTGAAAGCTTCCTCCACATTACCCCTCTGAAAACTATGATATAATGTCCCAAACATAATGGATGCATCAAGAAGACGATGCAGAAGGTTAGTATTAGCCAGATGCTGTTCAGAGGCCTAGGTCACACATTGTTTGGAATATGAGATTGCTGTCACTTATCTAATTATAAAACCTTCAATTTACCCGAATATTATTCTGGGCTAGGCACTGTGAGAGATACAAAAAAGAATGATTTATTGTCCCTTTCGTAAAGCAATTTGTGGTTGGCAGAATAATAGCTCCTGCCCCCAAATTTGTCCAAGTCCTGATATCCAGGACCTGTGAATATATTGCAGGGCAGGGGGGACTTTGCAGATGTGTTTAAGTTAAGGACCTAGAGATAGGGATATTATCCTGGATTATCCTAGTATGCCCAATGAAATCAAAAGGGTCAGTCCTTAAAACTGGAAGAGTAAGACGGGAGAGAGTGAGAGGGAGATATGACTACAGAAGAACAATTAGAGATGTAATGTTGTTGGCCTTGAAGATGATGGAAACAGTCCAGGAGCCAAGGAACATGAACGCCCTCTAGAAGCTAGAAAAAGCAGAGACATTCATTGCAGAGTTCCTGGAAAATGAAGAAAATATTTTCTCAGAGTGGCTTCCTATCCTCCCTACACTTTTGTCTATTATGAAGACAAGTAATGCAGAGTAAGAAGTAAAAAGAAAAGTGATTACATGTAGCAGTAAGTCAGTAAGCATTTAAAAGTCTTCTATCGGGGCTTCCCTGGTGGTGCAGTGGTTAAGAATCCACCTGCCAATGCAGGGGACACAGGTTCGAGCCCTGGACTGGGAAGATGCCACATACCATGGAGCAACTAAGCTCGTGTGCCACAACTACTGAGCCCGCCTGCCACGACTACTGAAGCCTGCACACCTAGAGCTCGTGCTCTGCAACAAGAGAAGCCACTGCAGTGAGAAGCCTGCGAACCACAATGAAGAGTAGCCCCCCCCAACTGCAACTAGAGAAAGCCCGTGTGCAGCAACGAAGACCCAATGCAGCCCAAAATAAATAAATAAATAAATTTAAAAAAATAAAAAAATAAAAGGCTTCTATCATAGACTCAGAATTGTGATGTCACTATAGTGGATCTGTAAATATTTACCATCAGCATTCTTTTGAGGGTGCTTAAATATTGGTGCAGAAGAAGGCTGATAAAATTGGTGGAGAGCAATATAAAATATATATGTTTATGATGTGTTGCACATCACAGTCTATAAAAGCTAGGAAAGATCAAGGTGAGGAGATTCAACAGGCCTGGAAGGGGAAGCTTCCTGGAAAAACTGAGAGTATACATACAGGATAAACCCTAGGAAAAACACACCAAGGCACATATTAATCAAACTAACAGAAACTAAATTCAAAGAAAAAATATTAAAAACAGCAAAGGAAAACCAAAATATAACATACAAAGGAATCCCCAGAAGGTTATCAGCTGATTTTTCAGCATAAACTCTGCAAGCCAGAAGGGAGTGGCCGGATATACTTAAAGTGATGAAAGAGAAAAACCTACAACCAAGATTACTCTACCCAGCAAGGATCTCATTCAGATTTGATGGAGAAATCAAAAGCTTTTCAGACAAGCAAAAGCTAAGAGAATTCAGCACCACCAAACCAGCTTTACAACAAATGCTACAGAAACTTCTCTAGGTGGGAAACACAAGAGAAGGAAAAGACCCACAAAAACAAACCCAAAACAATTAAGAATATGGTAATAGGAACATACATATTGATAATAACCTTGAATGTAAATGGATTAAATGCCCCAACCAAAAGACACAGACTAGCTGAATGTTTACAAAAACAAGACCCATATATATGCTGCCTAGAAGACACCACTTCAGACCTAGGGACACATACAGACTGAAAGTGAAGGGATGGAAAAAGATATTCCATGCAAATGGAAATCAAAAGAAAGCTGGAGTAGCAATACTTGTACCAGATAAAATAGACTTTAAAATGAAGACTGTTCCAAGAGATAAGGAGGGACACTACATAACGATCAAAGGATCAATCCAAGAAGAAGATATAACAGTTACAAATGTTTATGCACCCAATATAGGAGCACCTTAATACATAAGGCAAATGCTAACAACCATGAAAAGAGAAATCGACAGTGACATGATAATAGTAGGGGACTTTAACACCCCACTTACACCAATGGACAGATCATCCAAACAGAAAATAAATAGGAAAGCACAAACTTTAAATGACACAATAGACTAGATAGATTTAATTGATATTTATAGAACATTCCACCCGAAAGTGGCAGAGTACACTTTCTTTTCAAGTGCACATACAACATTCTCCAGGATAGATCACATCTTAGGTCACAAATCAAGCCTCAGAAAATTTAAGAAAATTGAAATCTTATCAAGCATCTTTTCTGACTATAACGCTATGAGACTGGAAGTCAATTAAAGGAAAAAAACTGTAAAAACCACAAATACATGGAGGCTAAACAGTGTGCTACTAAATAACCAAGAGATCACTGAAGAAATCAAAGAAATTAAAAAATACACAGAAACAAATGACAAGGAAAACACGACAACGCAAAACCTATGGGATGCAGGAAAAGCAGTTCTAAGAGGGAAGTTTATAGCATTCAATCTCACCTCAAGAAACAAGAAAAATCTTAAGTAAACAATCTAAACCTACACTTAAAACAACTAGAGAGGGCTTCCCTGGTGGTGCAGTGGTTGAGGGTCTGCCTGCTGATGCAGGGGACACGGGTTTGTGCCCCGGTCCAGGAAGATCTCGCATGCTGCGGAGTGGCTGGGCCCGTGAGCCATGGCCGCTGAGCCTGCGCGTCTGGAGCCTGTGCTTCGCAAGGGGAGAGGCCACAACAGTGAGAGGCCCGCGTACCGTGCGGAAAAAAAAAAAAAACAACTAGAGAAAGAAGAACAAAGACAACCCAAAGTCAGTAGAAGAAAAGAAATCATAAAGATCAGAGCAGAAATAAATGAAATAGAAATGAAGAAAACAATAGGAAAGATCAATAAAACTAAAAGCTGGTTCTTTGAGAAGATAACAAAATTGGTAAACCCTTAGCTAGACTCATCAAGCAAAAAAGGGAGAGGATGCAAATCAGTAAAATTAGAAATGAAAAAGGAGAAATCACAAATGACACTGCAGAAATACAAAGGATTATAAGAGACTACTACAAACAACTATATGACAATAAAATGGACAACCACGAAGAAATGGATAAATTCTTGGAAAGGTACAATTTTCAAGACTGAACCAGGAAGAATTAGAAAATATGAACAGACCTATCAATATAAACAGTAATGAAATTGAAATCGTAATTAAAAATCTTCCAACAAACAAAAGTCCAGGACCTGATGGCTTCACAGGTGTATTCTATCAAACATTTAGAGAAGAGCTAACACCCATCCTTCTCAAACTCTTCCAAAAAATTGCAGGGGGAGAAACTCCCAAATTCATTCTATGAAGCCACCATCACCCTGATACCAAAACCAGAAAAAGATATCACAAAAAAAGAAAACTATAGACCAATATCACTGAGGAACATAGATGCAAAAGTCCTCAACAAAATACTAGCAAACAGAATCCAACAGCACATTAAAAGTATCATACACCATGATCCAGTGGGATTTATCCCAGGGATGTAAGGATTCTTCAGTATATGCAAATCAATCAGTGTGGTACAGCACATTAACAAATTAAGGAATAAAAACCATATGATCATCTCAATAGGTGCAGAAAAAGCTTTTGACAAAGTTCAACACCCATTTATGATAAAAACTCTCCAGAAAATGGGCATAGAGGGAACCTATCTCAACATAATAAAGGCCATATATGACAAAGCCACAGCAAGCATCATACTCAATGGTGAAAAACTGAAAACATTTCCACTAAGATCAGCAACAAGACAAGGATGTCCACTCTTGCCACTCTTATTCAACATAGTTTTGGAAGTCCTAGCCATGGCAATCAGAGGGAAAAAAAGAACTAAAAGGAATACAAATAAAACTGATACAAGGAATACAAAAACTGATACAAGGAATACAAATAAAACTGTCATTGTTTGCAGATGACATGATACTATACATAGAGAATCCTAAAAATGCCACCAGAAAACTATTAGAACTAAGCAATGAATTTGATAAGGTTGCAGGATACAAAATTAATGCACAGAAATCTCTTGCATTTCTATACACCAACAATGAAAAATCAGAAAGAGAAATTAAGGAAACACTCCCATTTACCATTGCAACAAAAGGAATAAACTTATCTAGTAATAAACCTGACTAAGGAGGCAAAAGACTTGTACTCAGAAAACTATAAAACACTAATGAAAAATATCAAAGATGACAAAAACAGATGGAGAAATATACCATGTTCTTGGATTGGAAGAATCAATATTGTGAAAATGACTATACTACCCAAAGCAATCTACAGATTCAGTGCAATTGCTATCAAACTACCAGTGGCATTTTTCACAGAATTAGAACAAAAAATTTTACAATTTGTATGGAAACACAAAAGAACCCGAATAGCCAAAGCAATCTTAAGAAAAGCAGAGTTGGAGGAATCGGGCTCCCTGGCTTCAAATTATACCACAAAGCTACAGTAATAAAGACAGTATGGTACTGGCACAAAAATAGAAATATAGATCAGTGGTACAGGATAAAATGCCCAGAGATAAACCCACACACATATGGGCACCTAATTTACAACAGTGGAGGCAAGAACATACAATGGAGGAAAGACAGCCTCTTCAATAAGTGGTGCTGGGAAAACTGGACAGCTACATGTAAAAGAATGAAATTAGAACACTACCTAACTCTACACAAAAATAAACTCCAAATGGATTAAAGACTTAAATGTAAGACCAGACACTATAAAACTGTTAGAGGAAAACATAGAAAAAACACTCTATAACATAAACCATAGCAAGATCTTTTTTGACCAACCTCCTAGAGTATTGGAAATAAAAACAAAAATAAACAAACGGGACTTAATTAAACTTAAAAGCATTTGCAGAGCAAAGGAAACCATAAACAAGACAAAAAGACAACCCTCAGAATGGGAGAAAGTATTTGCAAATGAAACAACAGACAAAGGGTTAATCTCCAAAATATACAAAGAGCTCATGGAGCTCAATATCAAAAAAACAAACAATTCAGTTAAAAACTGGGTGGAAGACATAGACATTTCACCAAGGAAGACATGCAGACGGCCAAGAGGCACCTGAAAAGATGCTCAACATCAGTAATTATTAGAGAAATGCAAATCAAAACTACAATGAGGTATCACCTCAGGCCAGTCAGAATGGCCATTATCAAAAAATCTAGAAACAGTAAATGCTGGAAAGGGTGTGGTGAAAAGGGAACACTTGTGCACTGCCGGTGGGAATGTAAATTAATACAACCACTATGGAGAACAGTATGGAGTTTCTTTAAAAAACTAAAAATAGAACTATCATACGACCCAGCAATCCCACTATTGGGCATATACCCTGAGAAAACCACAATTCAAAAAGAGACATTTACCACAATGCTCATTGCAGCACTATTTACAATAACCAGGACATGGAAGCAACTTAAGTGTCCATTGACAGATGAATGGATAAAGAAGATGTGGCACATATATACAATGGAATATTACTCAGCCATAAAAATAAACGAAATTGAGTTATTTGTAGTGAGGTGGAGGGACCTAGAGTCTGTCATACAAGTGAAGTAAGTTAGAAAGAGAAAAACAAATACTGATGCTAATGCATATATATGGAATCTAAAAAAAAAAATGGTACTGATGAACTTCGTTGCAGGGCAGGAATAAAGATGTAGACATAGAGAATGGACTTGAGGACACAGGGTGGAAGGGGGAAGCTGGTGCGAAGTGAAAGTAGCATTGACAATATATACACTACCAAATGTAAAATAGCTAGTGTGAAGCAGCCGCATAGCACAGGGAGATCAGCTCAGTGCTTTGTGATAACCTATAGGGGTGGGATAGGGAGGATGGGAGGGAGGTTCAAGAGGGAGGGAATACGGGGACATATGTATGCATATGGCTGATTCACTTTGTTGTACAACAGAAACTAACACAGTATTGTGAAGCAATTATACTCCAATAAGGATCTATTAAAAGAAAAGAAAGAAAGACATATCTGAAACAAAGATATGGGGGAGAGAACAAATATGAAAGTATGATGCCTGGAGAAACTGACACCTTTCTGGGAGTTACTTGATAAAGTCCAGGGATGGGGGATGCATATTTGAAACAGAAGAGTAACAATGGGAGTGGAGAGGAGGAGGAATGTGTTAAGAACATTTGAAAAATCTAATAGGATTTAGAAACTGATCAAACATTATGGATAAAACAAATTTTCAATTCTGAATTACTAATAAAAAGATGGTTCCAGGTAACAAAGTTACTGAGAAAATGAATCAGTTTAAAGGCAACATTTTAAACTGTCAACTTTCCCCCCCAAATTATTAGGCTTATACTTTTGAAGCTGTTGTTAGGAAACAATAAATAAAGGTAAACCTTGTGTAAGGCTATGTGAGAGTAATCCTACATCTATGTAAAGACAGACTTTGCTCTGCTACTTATAAAATTGTAAAATTATAGAAATGTGAAGTAGATTAAAAATAATTAGAAAGTCAAAGGATTTAATTAATAGTCATAATTGAAAGTGAAAATACTAGTATTCCTCCATAGCTGGGTGCTGACAAAGATCAAATATGAAAATATGTGTGCTCTTTGTTTTGTAAATTGAACTAATGTGAATGATAGGGATGTTGTGCTCTCTTTAAAATAGCTAAGAGGTAGGAATTATGTAACCTGAAATTAGTAAATTGTAAAAATTGATAGTAATAACCTGTGCCTGACAACAGAAATCTTAAGAAAAGCCAAATAAGTTAAACTCCATTTTTTATGAACTAAACCTTAAAGTTTGAATTATCATGAAATAAAATTGATACTCAGGAAACTTGTACTTAAGACTTTTTTTTCCAGGTTAAAGGTTATATTTATTCATTTTTTAAATTAATTTTTATTGGAGTATAGTTGACTTACAATGTTTGTTAGTTTCTGCTATACAGCAAAGTGAATCAGTTATACATATACCTATATCCACTCTTTTTTGATTCTATTCCCATATAGGTCATTACAGAGTATTGAGTAGAGTTCCCTGTGCTATATAGTAGGTTCTTATTAGTTATCTGTTTTACATATAGTACTATGTATATGTCAATTCCAGTCTCCCAATTTATCCACCGCCATTTCCCCTTTGGTAACCATAAGATTGTTTTCTACATCTGTGACTCTATTTCTGTTTCATAGGTTCATTTGTACCATTTTTTAAGATTCCACATGTAAGCGATATCATATGATATTTATCTTTCTCTGTCCCCCCAAAAACAGGAAAACATTTATGCTAATGAGATATCTAGAATGTTATTGCAGAGAAAAAATGTCAGGGTATAATATAAGAATTTGTGAGAAGATTACCTTTGCAGTTTCTCTTTTAGCCTTTGCTCTTGCTCTTTCTTCTTGTTGACTGTAAGAAACAGGAAAAAAGAGAGAAGAATCTTAATACAGTAGTATAGATTCTTAACATTCACAGGTTGATCATTCATTGCTATGATTATTCTCAAGCAACTCCAAAGATCCACTCATAGTAGGTGTAATTTTATTGGGTAATAATTAGAATGATTTACCACACCTCAAGAGAATGGTGTTCAAGGGAAAACCCCTTAATTAATGAGTAAACCTATTTAGCTTCCCAGCAAATATCCTGGAATAGGACTTTCTTATTTGCTGATTCTTTTACATCTTCAAAAGGTGCAGAACTCTTTATAAAGTGGTGATATTTAGCTTCTGGGAGGCAGTATAGCATGGTGATTAAGAAGAACGTTAAGAAGAAAGACTCTGCAGCCAAATAGAATAAGGAACACAAAAAGTGTCTTAACCTCTCTGTGTTTTCCTCATCTTTAAATGGGGAAATGGAGTGGAGGGATAGAAGAGGTCATAAGAATACTTCTCTCATAGGACTGTTGTGAGCATTAAATAAGTTGATACATGTAAAGCAGTTAGAATTAGTATCCGGTACATAATAAAGTGATTGATAAAAGTGATTGTCATCATCAGCATTGTAAGCATTATTGAAAGTGAACACTCCAAAAACAGGCATATTGGTCTTCCCTGATGGCGCAGTGGTTAGGAATCCGCCTGCCAATGCAGGGGACACGGGTTCGAGCCCTGGTCTGGAAAGATCCCACATACCGCAGAGCAACTAAAAGTCCGTGTGCCATAACTACTGAGCCTGCACCCTAGAGCCCCCAAGCCACAACTACTCAGCCCACGTGCCACAACTACTGAAGCCCGTGCTCCTAGAGCCCGTGTTCTGCAACAAGAGAGACCACCGCAATGAGAAGCCCGTGCACCGCAAGGAAGAGTGGCCCCCTGCTCACCACAACTTGAGAAAGCCCGTGTGCAGCAGTGAGGACCCAACACAGCCAAAAATGAATAAATAACTTTTATTTATATAAATAAAATAAATAAATAAAAACAACAAAATAACAGGCACATGATGAAAATGAAATGAGAGTAATAGCTATTAACCATTTTGGATGAGTAACAGTGTTAGAAATTAAGTTTAATATACTCAGTATGCAGCATAATTAGATCTATAATGCAGATAATTCAATCATGTTGTAGAGACAAAAATAATTTGCTAAAACGTTTTCATACGTTACAGTCAACGTAAAAACTGCTCATTGATCAACTTAAAACTTTTTTAAAAGTTGAAAACACTATTTGTATATGATATTAAAGTGTTTAAGAAATGACTGTGGAGGGAAGTATGGTTCTTAAGAAAGGCAATAGCCTTTGCTAACATATCCATAAAATATGAGGCAATAAAATTTTAATTGGATAAGGAATTTTTATATTGATGGAACAAACTAAAATAACTCCAAAATTGTGGGGTTTCTTATACTTCTTTATATGGATACTGATCCAAACTTTACTGTGAGTCTAAGTTGACTATAAAATTTAAGAAGCATTTTCTTTTCATAATGGAAACTTGTCAGAGGAAACAGCAGAGATGACCACTAGGTGGCAGACTTACTTCCTTATCTATGAAAGATTAAGGTAAAGAAAAAGACTGAGATGAGCGTAACAGGCAGATGTTACTACCAGAAGTTGATAATGGCTTTGCTAAATAATTATACCCTGTCTACACCCTACACTGAGAAATCTTATCATTTTCTTCATTTTTCCTGGGCCGAAATTTCCATCATTCTCATCTTCTCTGGGCCTTAATTTTTTTCCATCTATAACTTGGGATAATACAGAACCCATTTCATACGGTTGTTGTGAAGATTAAATGAGATTGGGTAGCAAAACCCAAGTATATGCCGATTATATGCCAATAAATGTTGGTTATGATAATTATATGGTCATCGTCATGACTTCCATCTAACAGATTTTTTAATGCTTCCATGGCTCACTTACACTATGGGACAAATCTGCTGGGTTGTATTGCTCTCCGCTAGGGAAGACGGAATGACTGAATCCTTTCAGAGATTCTGGGCATCTAGAAAATAGAGTATCCCTTGGGACAAAGACTTAAGGAATACAGCAGACTCTGGTTTGAGAGGACATACCATGTTGTCTATTCTAAAGTCATACTTTAGTCCCCTGTAAATGAGGTATTCAACTCCTATACAACAAAATCATCATTCCTGAAGCAGCCTTTCTCTAACTATTGCAGAGTTCATCTTCATGTTGTGCCCAAATCTGTCTCCCTATATCTCTCATCAATTTTAATTCTGTTCCTTGAGGTCACACAGAACGAGTAGAAATAAAAATCATGAACCAACACAAAACAAAAATTCCTAAAATTTGCCATGCACCATAATGATATCAATATATTACATGTAATCTCATGCATTTCCTCTTTCAGCTGATAATCCTTCAGAAAACTAAAAGCAATTAGTATGGTTGTCATAGAGTATTCTCTTCTCTGAAAAAAGGATTCGGAGTTCTTTCTGAAATGTCCTGAAATTATTCTGCATTTTTTATATCACAGTAGTTATCATCTGAAAGCTCTCCACTTGGTTTTGGAGTTTTTTGTGTGTTTGTTTGTTTTTTAGTTCATTTAAATGTGACACACAAGAAGAGGAAAACTGGGCTTCCCTGGTGGCGCAGTGGTTGAGAGTCCGCCTGCCGATGCAGGGGACACGGGTTCGTGCCCCAGTCCGGGAAGACCCCACTTGCCGCGGAGCGGCTGGGCCCGTGAGCCATGGCCGCTGAGCCTGCGCGTCCAGAGCCTGTGCTCTGCAACGGGAGAGGCCACAACAGTGACAGGCCTGCGTACCGCAAAAAATAAAAAAATTTAAAAAAAAAGAAGAGGAAAACTACACTGAAGTTTTACACTGAAGAGGAAAACGCATTATTCATAATTGTTGGAAAACTGCCCTTAGCAGTTCCCTGTCCCCACTGCCTCAGAAGCCCCAAGCTCTACTCACAAGAGAGCCTCACACATGAAGCAGAGGTTGACGTGCTCCTTCCCATCTGGGCCCTGGATGGGGTCGTTCTCTCTAGTGCAAAGAAGATGTCCATTCTTCATGGATTTGCGGTATTCCCTGCACAACTCCTGTGAAATCAAGGAGGGAAGTTTGAGGTGTTGAACACGGGTTGGATCAGATTGCAAAAACTGCTCAAGTTTATACATTTTTCTTAAATGGCGGTCAGCACTTAGCAAATTTTAGAATAGTTCTTAACTTTGAAGACGTGAATATTTTTAAATGATAAAAGTTACAGACCCTCAACCTAGAAATAGTCACATATGCACATGTGTACATGCACACATATAAACAAATACACAAACCACAAACTGTATCAATGTTTCATACAGTTTAAGGGAATTGATGGGTTCCCTGAACGCCATCTATGGATCCCAGGTCCATATGCCTCTGACTTGTTGAAGAAGTTCCCCTCACCTCAAAGGAAGATGTATTCTCAGATTGCCTTTTATTTTTTGATTCATCTTCCCTGTTTTTCTTTTCTTTTTTTTCTGCTTGGCTAAAAAAGAGTGATTTAAAAAGAGATGAGTAAGAATCATAGAATCTCCAGATTGAAAGTGATCTAAAATACTCAAATATCATTCAGTTATTACAGTTATATATATTATGAACCACGTATGAACTGATGTACTGTTTGGCATATTGATATGTTTGCTAGTGATGTGTCGTGTTTTCAGATGATTTCATATCCCACTCTGCAAGGGTATGATCCTTGTTTCATGTCATTTACACTTTCACGGGAACTCAACCAGTGATTGATATGCAGGAATCATTCTTTGACAATTATGACATTGTGCAAAAATGTGTCACAAAAAAATGCCATTGATAAGAAACAAACACAATTTAAGAAACAAAATAGAATAAAGCTCCAAAAAAGAGAAATGAAGCAGAAAGGACAAAACCCTCCCTCATTTTCCCAGCAGCAGCTCTACTCACAGCATAGTCGCACACATGGAGCAGGGGCTGTTATACATTTTCCCATCTGGGCCCTTGGTGGGGTTAATCTCTTTGGTGCAGGGGAGTATTCCATTTGTCATAAACTTGAGGTATGGTCTGCACGGCTTTTGCCAAGATAGAGAAGGTAATTTGGACACACGTTTTATTCCCATTCAGAGCAGAAGTTTGAAGCATCTACATTGGTAGAAACTAATCTTTGAGCCCAGGATTTTAGTTGTGTTTTCTCTCAAATATAAAATTCAATTGAACAAAAAAAACCCTCGTGATTTGCTAAGAGATGGAAACAAATAAGATATAATAGGATGTATAATAAAAGAGGTAGATAAGTAAACTCCACTATAATCTAAATAGAATAAAATAAGTGCAAACATACAGGTACAAGAAAATCTGAGAACTCAGAGGTTGGGACCATGAAATCTGATTGTGGAAATCAGGGAAGATGTCAGGGAACTAGGATACTTTGAGTGAGACTTTGAAGAGTAAATAGGATTTTCCTGGTTAAGAAATGGATTCAGAAATACACATTTTAGATTGCTAAAATAAGCTGAGAAGCACATGTCAGAAACTACATGGCCTATAGCAGAACATGAATTTCTGAATGACGGTAAGGAGCCAAATAAGAGAGTTAAGGAGACTGAAATGCATCCTTTAGTTGATAATGAGTTATTTGTGCATTTTAAGAAGAGCAGTATTATGATCTAGTTAATATTTTGAAACTACTCCAGCTGTGTTAGGGAGGATGGTTGGATAAGAAAAAGAATAGAACTTAGAGGGAAGATTAGGAGACTTTCATCATCTAAAGAAGAAGTTAACGGTAACTTATATAAAGCCATGAAAATGAATATTGTAATATTTCAAAGGTAAAAACTATGTTTTCTGTGTGTGTACAATGTATTCTGAACCCAACTCAGATGTGAAATTTCAAAAATTCACATGTAGAAAATATACACTAAGTGTCTCAGGAAAGTGGTAAGCAAAAGCTAGCATAGTCTGTAAATGATGAAACTAGAACTAGAAATCATTTTTTTTCAGACTGCAAATAAGTTCTTTTTACTGTACAGAGTTAGTCTCTGAAGCAGCAAGAATTGATCCACTCCCATATCATTCATCTCAATGTCATCTCCAGATTGAAAGATTAAGGTTTTCTGGGGATTTTTGCAGGGCAATATTCCAGCCTTTAGGCTCTTTGAAGTGTGTTCAAATTACAGTCTACTCACTGCATATGAGTCTACTCTTCCAGGTTCTCTTTTACTTCTTGCTTTTGCTTCAGCCTTTTTCTTTTCTTCAGCTTTTGCTTGGCTGAATTAGAAAAAACAAAACAAAACAAAAACAGGACAGATCCATAGGACCAAACACAGTCAATGGTTTCTCCACATTTCTGCATTGCTAATCTGTCCTCCCTCCTGAAGAAGGAGCAACTTTGCCCCTTTATCACTACATACTAATGAGAAGCAACAAAACAGCCTCCAGTATAAGATACCAGAACTTCTTCATAGTTTCTGCATAACACTGAAATAAAGATAGCGTTACTTGTGGATTTGGGAGACTTGCTTTCTGTAAATTACCTTTTTTGGCTGTGGTCAGAAAAGGAACATCATCAGCGTTCATCAAGGAGATATCAAAACTAGTACCGTGGGCTTCCCTGGTGGCGCAGTGGTTGGGGGTCCGCCTGCTGATGCAGGGGACGCAGGTTCGTGCCCCGGTCTGGGAAGATCCCACATGCCACAGAGTGGCTAGGCCCGTGAGCCATGGCCGCTGAGCCTGCGCGTCCGGAGCCTGTGCTCCGCAATGGGAGAGGCCACAACAGTAAGAGGCCCCAACAGTGAGAGGCCCGCGTACCGCAAAAAAAAAAACAAAAAAGAACTAGTACTGCGGTGACATTACACCTGGAGCCTGAAAGTGGCCTTAATAAAGCACATTGACTGGTCCCCTTGTTTCACAGAGACAAGGTGAGGTGGTGAGGGCTTTGCTTATAATCTCAGGATATGACAACAACTAACCCAAATTTCTCCTCTCAAGTCTATGTTCTGTCTACCACGTCGTGTATGCCGTAGCTTTATTAATTCAGTTTACCTGTATTGCTTACTCATGGCTGTGTTATCTGTAAGAAAATGTAGGATGGGTGGAAAAATAATAATTTCCATACATTGATAAACCAAATGAGCCAAATTTGCTTTGTACAATGGAATTGCATGGTATGTACAGTTAACTGATGGTATTTCAACCATACCTGGTTGTCAATCAAATTACAAAAGACCAAAGATTGTAAATGTAGTCAACTACTTAATCTGAACTCAATCAGATAAACTGAGTACAGTCCCAAATTTTGAAACCAAACTCAGTTATAACTTACTGAGAAATGTCACATTATATGAAGTAACATTTACTGTAATTTAATAAGAGTTCATGGTTGTTTCATGGGCAACTTCAATAATCAGTTTCTGCAGTAAGTGTTAACTTTGGGTCTTTGCCTCTCTGGAAGATGAGATGCCTATAAACTTGTACAACGGGTTCACAATATGAAGCTTCAGCAGTAGGGAGAATTTGATATTTGCATAAGTCAGGATGTTCCAGTGCTAAGAGAATGAGTGTCGGGGCTAACAGACATCTTGGCATAAATGCTCTAGGTACTTATTCCCAGCTCTATTACTTACATTCTCCATGTAATTTCCTGAACTCCCTTCCCAGTTTGCCCATCTATGAAACAAGCTAGTTCTATTAGATTACTGTAGGTTCCCTTTTCTCTTCGACATTTTAAAACTCTGTACTCACTAGAAGTCTTGACACATGGAACACAAGTTGCCATGCATTTTCCCATCTGGGCCACGAATAGGGTAATTTTCTTTGGTACAGAAAGGGATTCCATTCATTGCATGATCCTGATACTCACTGCAGAGTTTCTGAATAAAGAAAATAAGACAGTTTAGATATGGTTCTCTATAAACTTTAGATACTCTTTATCAAAGATATTGGAAAAGAGGAATTAAGGATAAAAAAATAAAACATTTAGGATGTATAATTGTCCAAAAGTTTTGTGATATTTCTCTTCTTGTAAGATTCATCCATTTGGGGCTTCCCTGGTGGCGCAGTGGTTAAGAATCTGCCTGCCAATGCAGGGGACACGGGTTCGTGCCCCGGTCCGGGAAGATCCCACATGCCGTGGAGCAGCTAAGCCCATGAGCCACAACTACTGAGCCTGCGCTCTAGAGCCCACGAGCCACAGATACTGAGCCCACATGCTGCAACTACTGAAGCCCGCACGCCTAGAGCCCGTGCTCCACAACATGAGAAGCCACCACGATGAGAAGCCCGTGCACTGCAATGAAGAGTGGCCCCGGCTCGCTGCAGCTAGAGAAAGCCTGTGCACAGCAATGAAGACCCAGTGCAGCCAAAAATAATTTAAAAAATAAATTAAGATTCATCCATTTAAGTGTTCAACAAATATATTAAGTTAAAGGGATTAAATATGAATGTGATTTAGCGCTTTTATGTCAAGTGAAAAGGATAAGGAATTGCAATATAAAAAGCTAAGGGATATGACACATGTCTAAATTAAGTATGCACTAGCATATAGGAAAGAATGATCCAAGGAAGTTCAGAGAAGAGCTTATATTTGAGTTGTATCTTTAGAATGTGCCTAGGAGAACAATGTGGCAAAAAAGTCCTCCAGGAGGAATTATGATATGCAAAGACACAGGCGTAAAAGAATATGTTATTTTGAGATAATCTATTACAGTCAGGAGTATAGTGGCTAAAGAATTAGCAGGACACAAAGAGGAAGGTTTGGGAACTCGTTAAAAGGAGACCTTGAAGAAAGTCAAAATCAGACTACTAAACTTTGAAAGGACTTTGGACTTTATTCTTAGGAAATGGAAAACAATATTTATAGCAGAGAAGGACCTAATCAAATCTTTGTTTTAGAAAGATTATCCAGTCGGATGTGTGGAGGGTTTAAGTGACTAAAGACTGAAGCTAGGGAAACTATAGAAGAGAAGGAAGGAAGGGAGGGAGGGAGAGAGGGAAAGAGGGAGGAGGGAAGGAAGGAAGGAAGGAGGGAAGAAGGAAGGAAGGGAGAAAGGGGGGAGGGAGGGAAGGAGGGAGGGAGGGAGGAAGGAAGGGAGAAAAAGAAAAGGAAGAGAGAAAGGAAGGAAGAAATTGAAAGTGAAAGATAGGATAGTTGAGGGACATTTAACAGCTAAAATTAAAAGGACTGTGTAACCTAGGACTGAAGGAAAGAAAGCAGTTGAAACAGGCCTTAGCAATTAAGATATAGTTACATGAAGGCAGAAGGTGGACTACGGGAATGAGCTATTTTATGAAACTGAACTACACTTCATAGAAGGTGGGATAACTCTAAGGAATAAGTTAAATAGGGTCTCTTTAATGGAGTGAAATGGTCCAAATACACTCTAGAATACCTGTAAACATTAGATTTTCATAATGCCATTGGTTCATGGAAGTATTTCCTACTCTGTGAAAACAACATGGAAGAATAATTGAATCTTGAAGATTGAGGAAGATGTTGGCTAGAAGTATAGAGAACAGGCAGGATGCTAATGTATCAATGCAAAAGAAAGCTATTAGGTATCTGTGCTAAGATGACAGCAGTGGAAAAAAGGGAGATGACTAGTTAAGAGGTGTTTTAAAAGTAGAATGTCGTATGATTTTAAAACGATCATATTAAAATTTTACATTGCTATTGCTTTCAAAATGAAAACCCCAAAACAACTGTCACACATTTGAAGAATGTATATCAGCTTTGAATTCAGATAAGCCTTGATATATCACCTTCATTCAGGAGTGTAGAACTGTTTTTATTAATGTGCCTTAATTTCCTCCAAATAGAGCTGAAAATTGTAATGTCATAAGTATTCTAAATCTTATAAAATAGTAACTAAAAATTAGTCTCCAGAAACCCATTAGTAGTGGAGGAAAAATAAATAAATATTGAAAATGCATTCTAGAGTAAAGTACACACATGCACACCCTACAAAAGTCGTAACTGAATTGATCAAACTAATCCTCACCTCAGTTTCTTTTAACTTTTTCTTTAGCCTTTCTCAGGCGTTCATCTGCTTTATTTTTTTCTTCTGAAAAATGCTGTTTGCTGGAGTAAGAAACAAAAATAAGGAAGTGAATATAGATGTTTTGAATCTTCAAGCTACAAAATGGTCATTTAGATGCAAGTGGAAAAAAACAGCTAAGTGTTCCTGAGTTTTAGAACAAACATTTTCAAACCACCCTAAAGCCCCTTATGAAATTGAAATCTTCACCATTTCCCCAAAGAACCCCTTGCATTTTGCCTTTAAGTTTGCCATTTCCTTCCACTGTAACAATCTTTTTCTTTTTTTTTTGTCATCTTCCCTTTTAAACCTCCCCAGCTTAAATTCTACCTTCTTTAAGAAGACATCCCATACCTCAAAGTGGAAATGAGTTCTACATCTTTCAGTGTGTTTTCATACTTGTATATTCTTCTCTTATAGGATAGTTTTCATTCTGTCTTGCAATGTATGTGTATGTGTGTGTGTGTGTGTGTGTGTGTGTGTGTGTGTGTGTGTGTGTGTGTGTGTGTACATCCAAGGATTATTTTTGCTATTAGCCTTAAGCTTCTTGAGAGCAGGGATCTTTGTCCATACATTCATTCATTCACTTATTTATTCAACATTTGGTTAGTAATTATTTTTCAGCAAGCATTGGAAAGCACTCTGGGCATATAGTTCAGTAGTTTACAGTATAAACACATACCCTATCTTCTTAGAACTTACAGACCAGTAGAGAAGAGTGACAGTCAACAAATAGTACTAGAAATAATTATACAAATACCAGCTATGATGACTAGTATAAAATAAAATTATCAAGTGTTATAAAGATTGAATTTAATTAGTGATTTTAGGAGATTTCATCCAAGGAAGGATAATCTTGAAATGCAAACCATAGAAGAGACATTAGCTGGCCAAAACAAGAACTGGCAGTCAGAAAGTGTAGGAAAGAGCTCATAGAGTTCAAGGATCTAAAAAAAAATGTGATGAGACCTTTCCTGAGCCATCTTTATAAGTGCCATAATTTATATGTTGTGGGATTTGCTCTTCCCCCAGGGTCAGATGTCCAAGATGAAAAGATAGAGTTAATCCAGTTCACATATGAACATGGATTTTTTTGTGGGCATCCCATCTATTCTGCCACAATGGGGTAATTACTGAAGGAAAAGAATCAAAGTCCTAGTGCCTGCTTTTAACCCTCATTCTGTACTATGACTAGCTCATAAAAAGGCCTACAAAGGTCATGGGAGAAATGTAAACAAGTATTTTGTAATCCAGTCATCCTACTGGAAATTAGAATCCATTTGTATTAAAAAAGAAATGTATAGCATTAGAGCCTACTTATTAGGTGGTATTATGATTTGTAGAGGACATAAAACAGCTCAAAAATTCTCAACAACAAATATTCCCATGAACATTGTTCTTATTCATCATTTTAGTCACTCTCCACTTCACCTTTTGAGTAACTCCAAAGAAACCACATCTATACTTACAAAATTTCAGCACACAGGGCACATTTGTTGCCATGCATCCTGCCATCAGGGCCACGGACTGGCTCACTCTCCCGTGTACAAAAAAGTCTTCCATTCCTCACTTGGTTTTCATATTCCTTGCAGAAATCCTTTAAAAAGACAAGTAATTACATTTAGCACTTTTCTATTCTTTAATCTAGAAAATGTGCATCATGGATTTATAGTCAAAGAATGTCATATCTAGAAAGTGTTGGTGAACACACACAACGTATTAATGAGAAATAGTAATTACATTGTCAAATTACTCGGTACCTGTATATACTATGTCGTGTATTTATTAAAAGGTAAAAGATCCTAGGAAAGAATAAGGCTGAGCAAATACTTTCTAAAATCAGATAGTTTTTGTTCACTTTCAAATCTATGGAAAAAGATAATAAATAAAAGATCTGTCATGAGGTTCCAACAAAGACGTAACAAAACACAGCAGCCAAGACAAAAGTGTTGCCAATGAGCAGAATATAGAATCTGTAAGATGAGATACTTAAGAGCTACTTAATATGGAACAAGTCAAGAACAATTTACTTAGTTTGCAAGGAAAAAGGAATAAGATGGTATCCAACAGCATTATGCTTACTCTATTTGTTTCCTCTGTGGATCTGTGGACCATTTTTATATATACTCTGCCACCTTTATCAATGTTCATTTCTAACACTGCAGGTGGAAACCTCAGGAGTGAACCTAATTTTCCTTCATTACCCACTTAGAAATGCAGACCATCAAGACTAATCTTTATTTAGAAAACCTAAAAATGTTGTGACTTCCTCCCAAAATTCAGAAGAGGTTTATACACACAAATTTCCTGATTGATGCTTGAATTCAGTATTTTCAAGTTTCTCTCTGTGTTTTGAAAATTCTATTTGATAAGGGCCATATATATGTGTGTGTGGGTATGTGTGTATACAAAAGTTATATTTAATTATATATGATAAATATATATATAAACTTTAAAACACTATACCAAAACACTACTTGATAGCATATATTACTATAATATAATCTATAAAAATGCTTCCCTGTGGCCTTTTTCAACTGTATGACCCTCATCTTCCCATTTCAGCTAAAAAAATGTGAGCATAAAGAGTATGGTTTATTCACTGCAGTATTATTTACAATAGCCAAGACGTGGAACAACCTAAGTGTTCATCAGTAGATGAATGGATAAAGAAGATGTGATATATACATATATACAATGTGTATGTATGGATGGATGGAATATTATTCAGTCATGAAAAAGAATGAAATCTTTCCATGTGACAGTATGGATGGGTTGTAAAGGGTATTATGCTAAGTGAAATAAGTGAGACAGAGAATGGTAATTACTGTATGACTTTCCTTATATGTGGAATCTAAAAAAACAAAACAAAGGAACAAATAAAACAGACTCATAGATACAGAGAACAAACTGGTGGTTGCCAGTGGGGTAGGGGAAATAGGTGAAGGGGATTAAGAGGTACAGACTTCCCATTATAAAATAAATAAGTCATGGAGATGTAATGTACAGCAAAGGGAATATAGTCAATAATATTATAAGAACTTTGTATGGTGACAAATGGTATCTAGACTTATCATGGTGACTGTTTTGAAATGTATATATATATATATATATATATACAAAATCAGTGTGATGTACACCTGAAACTAACATATTGCATATCAATTATACTTCAATTAAAAAATTTATTTTAAAAAAGAGTGTGGTTTGGAGTCAGAAGGGAAATTAAACTGTGGCTCTAACTCACTGGGAGACCATAGCAAAGTCACATCACCTTTGAGACTTCAGTCTCACTACCAACACAAAGGCAGTTTTCAGAATAGCTGCTCTTTAGGACCTTTTCTAGATCTAGTATTCTCTGATTTTAAAAAATATATAACTCACACTTCATTAGGACACTTTAAAAGAGAATCTAATGAGGAGATATTTGTCTTTAGAGGAGTAATGGGTGTGTTCCGAACTTCCTGGTTGTAACAATCTAGGAATACAGACGCAGAAGACAGTCACCTGATAATCACAGTGTGGTAATAAAATTGATGCTCAATGGTTCCCATAAAAGAAACAATGATAATTTCAGTTTATAAGTTGTGATTCATCCAAGGAGATTCTAAAGAAATGCTGCTGTGTGATCAACCCACTGACAGGTTAATTATGGGGCAAATATTGAGCCATCACAATAATGCAGTCCTGTTCAACATAATCATGTCCAATGACCCCACCAAAACAATGATCCCAGCCACAGACAAAAAGAAGGAAAAGTAGCTGAGGCATGATGAAAGACAAGGGAAAAGAAACTCCCTGTTTATGAAGTAATAAAATGTTGAATATCACAAGATGACCCAAAGTGTTATACTGAAATTTAACAACCACCACAACAAAATTGCTTTTCAAATCTCAGTGAGTGTTGAACACATTATGGATAATTATGAATGCTCTATGTTTCTTAATTTAAATTCTGAATGCCCTATTTAGGGTGGGACATTTGTTTCATTGAATGGCATTATGAAGTGGAAGTTCAGCTCTTAAATACCAAAAATTGCACCTGTGTCTCCCCTTAGGAAAACATATGCCCTACAATCCACAAAAATAGTATCTTTTTATTAGCACCAAAGGGTGCAGGACACAGAATCAGAATCCAACAGGAGGGTAAAATTGAGATCATTTACCCAGCCTCCTTATTTTACTAATAATGAAAATTGAGACCTGGACAGAAGAGATGAGTTGCTCAGTTTCACACACCCAGAGAAGGACTAAAACTCAGGTGTTCTGACTTTTCAACAAAAGACTACTCATTACCAAAGTAGCTGCTATCACTTTCATTGAAAGTAGGGTTTAATAACCTTGGTGATTTAAGAAATCCAGGCTGTGTTATCTACAATGCATATTCAATTAACGAAAGGAATAATTTTTTATACTAGATTGAAAAACTAAATCATCGAATAATTTGAAAAACCTTAATTTTAAGGTTATTTTAAAAACAATATCAATAATTGTTTGAGGTTTTTGTTTAATCAGAAGCATGACCTTTATAATTGCATGCCTCTCTGAACATAATAACCATAATGGAAAAATGAATAACTAATTTGCATCAGTGGGAATATACATAAAATACACCAGTGGATATACTGTTTAAAAGATTCTGGAATTATTTTCAAGTTATTCCTGTCAAATTTATATTAAGTTGCTTTTTTAACTAATTTATTCAAAGCAAAAGTAATTTACACTAAGTCAAAGAGAAGTCTGGTGGAAACTAAGCAGAATTTAATTTGCATAAACTTTGTCTTCTCTTGTTTTTTTTAAGCAAGCAGAGTATTTTGAGCTTTAGGTGGGAAATGCTATTTTAACTTTGAATCTAGTGATTAATATACTTAGGAATATTATACTAGGAATACTGTACTAGGAATTCAACTTGGGAAACTTTAAAATTAAGGAGAAAAGTTCAATGTAATAATGAAGAACAATGACATGATTGAATTACCTTAAAGGTTCAAGTATAAATTGTTAATATTTATGTCCACAAGAACCAAATTGTGTTGATGAGAAATTTACCTTTTCAGCAGTTCGTCGAATTCTGGTTTCACCTTCTCGCTTGGCATTTTCTTCAGCTTCTTTTAAGCTGTTAAGAAAGGAAAATAGTTGGTCGGTTTATGACTTTATCATATCTTCAGTGTCCTGTTCTGTGCTAAGCACTTCCATATCCTTTGCTCAACTTGCTCAACCCATCCACTTACATGAGACAAGCTTTGCCTGTCTTGAATGTTTGAGCCAGAAAATTGCCAAAGATAAGGATGGGTGTGAAACTGACTCACTGACAATCAATTAGAAGCCTTGTTCTGTAAAACTGGATGGGTGTGACTCCTTGATTGACACACAAGATTGTCACGAAAACTTGCTTTAACAGGAAGAACCAAGAGCTTTAAAACAATGCTGTGACAAGGATGAAACCAAACTAAGCATTTGAAGTACATGTTGTCATCCACACCCTTATGTATAGCTTTTTTAAACCTTGTAAAGTACTTGTTTGCCTTCATGTAAAAGCACCCTTGTCAATAAAAGCTACATTGAACTGAGCTTCTAAGTCCTTTCAGATCTATTATCTAACTGCAGTTCAACTTGGAGATAGACAAGACTATCTTAGTTCTACAGAGGAAAAAACCAACCAGGAGTCAGGGAGGTCAGATTCTCTTTTTTAGCTAGCACATGGAAAGAAACACAGAATCATAGAATTAGGGCAGGTTTGAGCACTAAAAGTGCATGCCTCCTAGATAAGAAAGTGGAAATGAGGATGATTTCCTGTCTGGAAACCAGATATAATAACTATTTTTAAACCTGAGAGGACATGCCCTTGAATTCCACACAGCATACTATAATTTTCAAAGACAGATGTGAAGTCCTTTAATCTGTTAAATCTTTCTCTCTCCTGATTTTAAAAATCCAGTGATATAAATAGAGCACTTTAAGGCTTGCTGACAAACGGATTAGAGAATCTATGCTTTAACAGTCAGAATATTAAAGACTCTGTGGATCTTACTCATATCTGTGTCTCAGTGCTCAGAGCAGTGTCAGGCACTGAGAGAAAGATTAACCCAACAGTTCTTCCCTTTCATAAAGTCCCACCTTTTATACAACTAATAAATCCAGCCACATGACATTATTTTAAATTAGACTGTCATCTTCAGTGAGAGTATCTATACATGCCTGAATGAAGCAGTACATGTCAAATGACTGACTTAGATTATTCCACAAGAGAGCACCTTTTAAATTTTGAAATATTATGCCTTATAAAACACTGTGCATTTTCAAGTCATTATAATTAAATAAATTAAATAACTAGCATAACCGCTTTATCTACTCCTTTTTTTTCTTTTCTTTTCTTTTTTTTTGCGGTACGCAGGCCTCTCACTGTTGTGGCCTCTCCCGTTGCAGAGCACAGGCTCCAGATGCACAGGCTCCGGATGCGCAGGCTCAGCGGCCATGGCTCACGGGCCCAGCCACTCCGCGGCATGTGGGATCTTCCTGGACTGGGGCAGAACCCATGTCCCCTGCATCGGCAGGCGGACTTTCAACCACTGCGCCACCAGGGAAGCCCTATCTACAGTGAGAGGCCCGCGTACCGCAAAAAAAAAAAAGAAAAAAGAAAAAAAGAAACTTTATCAGATAATATGAATTAAAAAGAGAAGAAGCCACTCTGGGAGCAAGGCCCATTTCACCTTATAAAGACAAAGGATAACATGCTTGAGGAAAAGGACTTTATCTCTCTGTGGAGTGGTTCTCAGGATAGCAACCAAGTACATTCTCATCAGGTCCACCTGCTGGCCAGCTTGGGGGTGATGATACTTACAATAGCTCAGCACACATCACACACTTATTGACATGTGTCCTTCCATCAAGACCAAGAACTGGTTCATTTTCCCTTGTGCATCCAAGTCTTCCATCCTTCACATAAGGCCGAAAATCACTACATATATCCTGAAGAACAGGGAAAGAAACTTCACATTTACCATCCGGATGGTAATGCTTACAACACCATTTTCAGAAATTTTATAGAGCCCAGTGCCCCTCTGCCTAGTGCACACTAGCTACCTAGAGCAATGCCAGTCATGTAAAAGTAGGTCAGTAAGTACTGTATAATTCACATGGTTAACTATAGAACTCGTTTACTTGTTTATTCATTTATTAGTAAACGTGGATAACCTATGATGTGTTAGAACAAAGGTAGAACACAATCCTTGCCCTCAACTTGCTCACAATCTACTGGGTGATACAAAGAGACATTTAAAATACAACGTGCTACAGAGAACTGTATTCAATATCCTATGATAAACCATAATGGAAAAGAATATTAAAAAAAAGAATGTATATCTATAACAATCACTTTGCTGTACAGCAGTAATGAGCACAACATTATAAATCAACTATACTTCAATAAAAGAGTTACAAAAGATAAAACAATGTTACCTTCTCACTGTTTTTCTTTAATTATGGAAAATGTGGCTTTTTATATAAATAGGTTATTTATGTTAACATGTAAGGGGTTTATTGTAATTTAAAATGAAAAATAAACATATTTTTCAAGTTCTCAGTTTTTACTCCTGATACAATAAATATCTATAGATATAACTCACATAAACAAAGCTCCTTGGGGTCCTCAATAATTTTTAAGGGTTTAAATGAGTCCTAAGACAAAAAACATTGAAAACCACTATCCTAGAGTAATCCTACTTTCCAGGGATAAATGTATTTGTGATTTTTTAGGTATCTCCCTTTTTTCCCTAAGCATATAAAAGCAAAAGCATATTTACACACATATACATATATTTGTCTTTTTCTCATAAAAATAATGCTATACAGCTAAAAAAAATACAATGTGCTAATATCCTATGATAAACCATAATGGAAAAGAATATAAAGAAGAATGTGTGTGTGTATATATATATAACTGAATCACTTTGCTGTACAGCAGAAATTAACACAACATTATAAATCAACTATACTTCAATTAAAAAAGACAAAAAATATAGTTTAAATAAATCTAAAGAAAAAAATACAATGTGCTAAATGTCTTGATGGGGGTAACCTCACTCACTTCCCCTATTATCACAGGCTCACAGAATTTTAGCATAGAAAGAAGGTGTTAGCCCAACTGAAACGTTATTTGGCAACTCATCATTGTGACATAAGCTAGATATTCTGATTCAGAGTTAACTTGAACTTAATTTCTATCTAAAACCAAAGAATATGGTTCAGAACTTAATTTCTATCTAAAACCAAAGAACACTGCAAAACGAATTTTTTGATGTCATTACTGTCATAACAAAAATGTCTTTATTATAGATTTGGAAAACTTAGGATATGGACCTGTGACTTAGTATGGCACACAATATCAAGAATAAAGTAGGATAGACACAAATGTAAAATAAATTTTTGAACCAGAAGATTACACTGAGGAACTCTCCTAGAAGACAATTAAAAAGGAAAAAGAATTTAAACTAGAAAAGAAAATCTATGAAACATACCCCACTCTTCATGTCATATATTTAGGAAGAAGTTAAAAATAGAGTGAAAACAGGTTAAGTCATGGCCATATGTGCTACCCCATTCACTTGGTTGTTCATTTATTCCTCAAAACCCATTACACATTTACTAGGCTCTAGGCATTCCACTAGACTGTGACACAGCAAAAAAAGAGAAAAGGAATACGTACTCTAACGGATTTACATTCGTTAAATAGGGGAAGAGATAGTAAATACAAAAACTTTAAATTATAACAAGTGCTATGAAAAATAAACTGCACGATATGATAGCACCCAGAATAGGGGCTATTTTAAATATAGTGTCAAGAAAGATCTTTCTGCAAAGGTAACATTTGAGGTGAGATGGCATTAATGAGGAGGAGCCGGGCATTAAAGACTTGTGGAAAGAACATTCCAGACATGGAGAACTGCAATTGCAAAAGATTTGTGATAGGAACTAGATTCTCCTGTTTAAGGGGCAGAAAGAAGAGAAGTGTGTTTGGAGCATAAGGAAAAAGCAGGAGCGTAAGGAAAAGCTGCTGATTTTCTCTCAAAAATCATTTCTGGAGAAATTGCAGAAGCATGGGGATAGGGATCCAAGCAATCAACTTGGGGCCATCACTCCTCTCCTGCTTCACCAGTGAAATCAACAGCAGCCTACTAGGTCACAGATGTTGGCAGGGTGATGGACAGATCAAAAGCCCAGCTGGGAGGTGATGAAAACAGGTGTAAGCGTTTACTACTCCACCTCCTCCTCCTCCTCCAAACCCCAAGGGCTGGTGGACTACAGAGAACAATTCTTCCTGATGCTGACAATTTCTGAGAGCTTACAGATGGATTCTTGACATGGTGAAGTGGCAGCAAACTGGAGTTAACACTGGTTCTAGAACCTTCAGCTCTGAGTCTTATCCTTTGTCCTCTCCTGACACTTAACCAGGAGAGGCAGAGGCTGAAGCTTGGCTTCAGTATTTTCTAACTCACTTTAGCAGAAAAAAATTTACTACAGAAAAATTAAAAAGCACACAAATATTATAATAGGATAAGAAAAGATACAAGGCAAAAGTGAATAAGAAGAGAGCAGAAGCAAAAATATTAATATATAGAATTCAGTCCCAAATGCATCATAAGTAACAAAGAAGGACATTACATAAAGTAAAAGGAAGAAAAGAACAAGAAGGTATAATAATCATGAGCATACATTCAATAATACAGGCTCTAAATACGTCAAGTGATAACCAATATAATTAAATAAATCAATAAATGGTGTTAGAGTTTTTAGCACACAATTCTCAGAAGCTGATATATCAAAGGAAAAAATTAAGGTACTTAAGTCATTAGATTTTAATAGAAAACTACATCCAAGAAACGGAAAATAAACATTTTTTCAGAAGATATAAAACATTTATAAAAGTAGAATATTTATCAGGCCACAAAGAAAGTCTTAGGAAATTCCAAAGGATCAGTGTCATATGGCCCATGCTCTTTGACCACAATTCAATAAAATTAAGTTAATTTAAAATGGAAAAAAAGGTACCACATATTTTTAAATCAAATAATGTGTTACTAAATAAATTTGGGAGGGAGGAAAGTTAAGAAATATTTGGCAAAGAATGACAAATGAAAACACTTCAAGTACAAATCTGAGACAGATGATCACTGATACCTTCAAATACACTTGTCATGAAATTTAGAAAGTTAAAATTTAAAGACTAAGTATTGCTCAATTCACTGTAAAATGAGCAGCAGAGCAAATAGGAATGAATAACATAAAGAACAGAAACTACAGAGAAAATTAATAAAAAAGCTAATGTTATAGTTTTCTAGTACAACTGATAAAAAAAAGAAAGAGAAGATGACAATTTAAAAATATATATAGTGATACTGGAAATAACTGAACATTAAGAAATAATACAATGAAAGCATATTGTGAGTATCCATATGCTAATGCATTTGAAAACCAAAATGGAGACATGGCTACAAAAAAAGTAGAAAACACCTCCGATGGTGTACTAAGCAGGAGGAAAGTTGAATGTATCAATAAGTATATTAACTAATTGATATACTGGTCTGAGATATTCTCTCCCCAAAATGCCCCATTTCTAATAGACTTAAAATACATTTTTCTAAAACTTTGAATTTAAGGAGTATGTACTGGAGACATAGTTGGGGTTTTTTTTTTTTAGCATATAATAGTCTCAGCCTTTTGATTGGGATGTTAAAACCATTTACCGATAGGATTGTATTTACATATGCTATGTTTCTATTTGTTTTTAATATACTCTTGTTCTTTTTACTTCTCTATTCTTCCACTATTGTCTTCTTTTTGGGTTAAATATTACTAGTGCGTCTTTTTTATTCTCCTGCTGATTTTATGCATTTATTATACATGTCATTTTCTGATCGGTTACTCTAGTGATTACAATAAGCATCCTAATTTATCACAATCTACTACCAATTAATACTTAATTCTAGTAAAATATAGAAACTTGGCCCCAATTGTAGCTCTATTTTCTCTGTCTCCTTTCGTACTGTAACTATCATACACGTTATATTTGTACACCCAATAAAACATCATTATAATCACTGCTATATACAATATTATATCTTTAAAAGAAGCTAGGTGAAAATAAGGGACACATATTTATAGAGTACTTCATATTAACCCCTATATTTACCATTTCTGGTGCTTTTTATTTCTTTCTCTAATTCCAAGTTACCATCTGGTGGTCATTCCTTTAAAGAACTTTATTATTACTTATAAGACAGATCTGTTAGCAACAAATTCTCTCAGATTTCATTGATATGGGAATATCTTCATTTTGCCTTAATTTTATAGGGTAATTTTTGTGGATATAGAATATTGGTTAACATTTTTTTTCTTTCAGCCCTTTGAGCAACTCTTTCCATTGCCTTCTGACCGTCATTATTTTAAATGAGAAGCCAGTCATATATAATGGGTTATTTTTCTTTTGCTACTTTTAAAACATTCTCTTGATCTCAACATTTTGATCATAATGAGCCCAAGTGTAGATCTCTTTGATTTGTTCCATTTAGAGTTTGTTGAAATTCTTGAATATAAAGATTCATTCTTTCATCAAATTTGATACATTTTAGGCCGTTATTCGTTCAAATAATTTTTCTATCCAGTCTCTGTCTTCTATTTCTGGCATTCCTATTTCACACATACTGGCATTCTTGATGTCTCAAGGACTCTGCGACTCTGTGCAATTTTTGTCAATATTTTTTCCTTCTGTACTTCTTTTGTTAAACTTTATTAATCTTTATTCAAGTTTACTAATTCTTCTTTTATTATACAATCTCAAAGCTGCTTTTGAGCCTTTCTACTGAATTTTTAAAACTTGAGTTATTGTGCCCTTCATCTCCAGAATTTTCATTTGGTTATATATATACATACATATATATGTATATATATATATATATATATATACACACACACACATATACAAGTGTACATGAGGGTGTTATATATAACTTTTCACTGAAAATCTCTATTCATTGTTATTACGTTTTCCTTTAACTCTTCAAATATTGTTTTCTTTAGTGTTGGACACCTTATAAATAGCTTCTTTAAGTCTCTGTCAAACTAATATCTGGAACCACTCAGACAGTTTCCATTAACATTTTTTCACGCCAACTATGGTTCATATATTCTATTTACTTTGCCTATTTCATAATTTTTGTTGAAAACTGGACATTATGGATAATATAGTTTAGCAACTCAATTTATAATTTTATTCCAAAGATGATTTTCGCTGTTTTATTGTTTGCTTCTTTGGTTGAGCTAAATCTCTGATCTCTTGCTCTCCCATAGTGTGCAGCTGTTGATGTGTATGCTAAGAAAATGTTTATTCAGTCATACCTTTGTATCCATTGGGGGAGTGGTTCCAAGACCCCCATGGATACCAAAATCCATAGATACTAAAGTCCCTTATATAAACTATGCACATCCTCATGTATACTTTAAATTATCTCTAGATTACTTATAATACCTAACATAATTTAAGTGCTATGTAAATAGTTGTAAGTACAATATAAATATTATATAAATAGTGGCCAGCATGGGGCAAATTCAAGATTTGCTTTTTGGAACTTTCTGGAGTTTGTTTGTTTTTAATATTTTTGGTCTGTGATTGCCTGAATCCATGAATGTGCAACCCATAGACATGGAGGGATGACTATAGTTTTTTGTTTTTTTTAAGCCTGACTTTTTAGGTTTTTTCTCCCTGGATCTGTGTAACTTAGCAGTAGGCCAATGATTAGACAGAGTTTATGCTCAAGCTAGTAAGGTGTCTATCCTCCACAGATGGACCTGTGTATGTAGGAGAGGGTATTCAAATTTCAGGCTACTTTTACGTCTACCCTAGCATTTGCTTTCCACTGGGATTTTCTTGTGTCTTCTAAGTGCTTGCACACATCCCTATGATTGTCCAGGACTTTATGAATTGCTTAGTCCCTTTTTGTCTCTGCTGCCCTGTTATGAAGACATAGCCAGAAATATGCTTACTGCTATAACCTAAGATCATTCTCCTTACTGGAGTAACCAAAAATATCTCTGGATATGTCAGTTGCCCACTACTCAAAATTAAATAAACCCCTTTCAACATTTGCAGTGCAGTTGCTGATCCACATAGCCTGCTCTGTTTTGGTAGACCCTCCATATCAACCAAGCCATGGGAGTGAGATGGGACTATCATTAAGCAAGAACATCATAGAATCCCATTGCTCTTACCCAGAGTTCAACAGTTTTTCAAGCATAACTGATTGTCAGATTAACATAGGCTGCTGGTCAATTTCCAGAATGCTAAAATGGTTGTTTTACTCAATTTTGTGTAGCCTTATAGTTGTTCTTTGGGGAGGGAATTAGCTGACCTCCTTATTCAGCAATAGTCTGAAGTGCCACCCCCTCAGGGTAATTTTATATTGATTCCCAAACCAGATAAGAATAATTAGCAAGGGGAAAGTATAGACTCATTTTACTTACAAAAATAGTTTCAAATTTTCTAAATAATAACTATGCAAATTCAACAGTGTATTAAAAAATGCATTATGATTATGATTTACCCTAAGAAAATAATAATGATTTAACATTTAGCATGGTTATCAAAAAATGTATTACGTTAATAGACTGAAAGAGAAAAATTGTAATATTATTTCAATAGTTGCAGAGAAGGTATGTGATAATGATCAAAACATATTCAGAAGAATAAAAACAGAAAGGAACTTCTAAACTTACTAAAGTTTATAGAAAAACACCTATGGTAAACAATACACTTAATGGAGAAACTTTAGCTATATTGCATTTAATATAGGCAGAGAAAGGGCAGATTGAAGTCCATTATCATTGCTACTGTTGAACTACTGTATTGAACTCTAGATCCTCACCAATGATATAAGGAAAGAAAAAGAAAGAAGTGACAAGATTGAAAAGGAAGTTATAAAGCTTCTATTATTTGCAGATGATGTGATCAACTTCCAAGAAAAAGACAACAGAATTAAAAGATAAATTATAAGAATTAACAAGATATCATAAAGGTTTTTAACAGAAGATAAACCTATAGAAATCAATAGAATTTGTCTATGCCAACAATAATCAGATATAAATACCATAAACAACAAAATACCACTCAAAAGAGCAATAAAATTACAAATTTTCTAGGTATTGGCAAAAAATACCTGTGGAGAATATTTTATAGATTTCATAAGATACACAAAAATTATATGAATTAATAAGATATTCTATGCCTTTGACTTGGCAAGTTACTATTGTAAAAAGTCAATTTTACCCAAATTAATTTATAAATTCTCTGTAGCCTTTACCACATTGAGTTCTCAAACTCAAGTTGGATTTTTTATAAACTTAGTAAATTTTTTATTTCAAATATATATGTGGAAAAATATGTATCTGTGCATAGGTAAGTCAACTTTGAAAAAGTGAGATAAGAAAGGGGACTTGTCTTATTAGTTATTAAAGAAATGAACAATATGAACAAAAAAGGGAACTTAGAAACACATACATACACACCTATGAATTTAATATCCTACAAAGTTGGCAACTTAAATCAATGAGAAACACTGAATGAATGAATTGATCAATTAAAAAACAAAAGTTTCTACATAGGCCAAAGATGTTAGTGATTAGAAATTATGGAGGATTTCAGAAAACTTGGGTGGTAGGAATGGAAATCATGAAAAGGAGTCAAATTGGAATATATGTTGGATGCAAAACCAAGACTTGTTGATGGATTGCATATCAGAGTCATAAGGTTAAAGGATGACATACATAGTAATGAAGAATAAATTGATGATGCAAGAGAGAGAGGATGTCTATAGGAGGAAACTTCTTGAACAAAGCGTCTTATTCTGAGAGTAAGAAGCAGGGTTAATTTTCTTTTTATTAACATCTTTATTAGAGTATAATTGCTTTACAGTGGTGTGTTGGTTTCTGCTTTACAACAAAGTGAATCAGCTATACATATACATATATACCCATATCTCCTTCCTCTTGAGTCTCCCTCCCACCTTCCCTATCCCACCCCTCTAGGTGGTCAGAAAGCACTGAGCTGATCTCCCTGTGCTATGCGGCTGCTTCCCACTAGCTATCTATTTTACATTTGGTAGTATATATAAGTCCATGCCACTCTCTCACTTCATCCCAGCTTACCCTTCCTCCTCCCTGTGTCCACAAGTCCATTCTCTACATCTGCATCTTTATTCCTGTTCTGCCCCTAGGTTCATCAGAACCAATTTTTTCTTAGATTCCATATATATGTGTCAGCATACGGTATTTGTTTTTCTCTTTCTGACTTACTTCACTCTGTATGACAGACTCTAGGTCCATCCACCTCACTACAAATAACTCAATTTCGTTTCTTTTTATGGCTGAGTAATATTCCATTGTATATATGTGCCACATCTTCTTTATCCATTCAGCTGTCGATGGACACTTAGGTTGCTTCCATGTCCTGGCTATTGTAAAGAGAGCTGCAATGAACACTGTGGTACATGACTCTTCTTGAATTATGGCTTTCTCAGGGTATATGCCCAGTAGTGGGATTGCTGGGTCGTATGGTAGTTCTATTTTTAGTTTTTTAAGGAAATGCCATACTGTTCTCCATAGTGGCTGTATCAATTTACATTCCTACCAACAGTGCAAGAGGATACAAGACGAAAAGACAACCCTCAGAATGGGAGAAAATATTTGCAAATGAAGCAACTGACAAAGGATTAATCTCCAAAATTTACAAGCAGTTCACACAGCTTAATATCTAAAAAACAAACAACCCAATCCAAAAATGGGCAGAAGACCAAATAGACATTTCTCCAAAGAAGATATACAGATTGCCAACAAACACATGAAAGAATGTTCAGCATCACTAATCATTAGAGGAATGCAAATCAAAACTAAAATGAGAAAAAAAAAAAAACTACAATGAGGTATCACCTCACAACAGTCAGAATGGCCATAATCAAAAAATCTACAAACAATAAATGCTGGAGAGGGTGTGGAGAAAAGGGTTAATTTTTGATGGGAAAAATCTAAGCAGAGAAAGTAGATTGTTTTCTTTTACAGTTAAGAGGAAAATAACAACAATAAAAATATACTATAATTGCATTAATCTATTCACACACAGACAAGTAAACATCTAGACAGAAATTACTTGAAGGCAAACAGCCAAATATTAACTGCCTTAATTTATAAGTAAATAATTTCCTAGGTAGCAAAACATGTAACCATAGGAACTTTATCTAGAGGTCAAAATTATAATTCAGGCATAAAATGGTAACAGAGAAGTATAATGTCTTAATATTCTATCATTTTATTTCTTAAAAATCCTATTTCATTAAAATTCAGTAAATGTGTGTCTACATATGAAAACGTACCACTAGTAATGTTTTAAAACAGTAGGTTTAAGAATGATGTGTGTGTGTGTATGTGTGTGTATGTATTTGGGGGATTTTTGTTTGTCACTTTCTTGTATTTTATATTTTTAAACACCAATGATATATCAGTTTTTCATGAAGAAAAAAGAGGAGGAGGAAGAGAATGGATTTTATAGCATAAGCCTCTCTCTAAATGTCACAAAGAAAGGCAGATTTGAAAAGTATCAGTAAAGTTTTCTGATCCTCACAGATTTGGGGGAACATAGAAGCAGCTCCCTTTTGCTCAAAGAGTTTGTAGTTATTGACCAATTGTGTGGTGACTATGTCATTGTTTTAAAAGTGAGACTGGTTGAGCCCGGGCAAAGATTTGGTTGACTCGGTCTACTGCGGAGGCTGAGGTGCTCAGACAGTCCTGAGTAACACTGACAAGGAGAATGGTAGCTTGGTTAGACCAGGGATATTAATGTAATTTGGGTGTGCCTTCCCTGACTGATCATTTTAGTTATGTGTCAGAGGCAGGAGAGGAGGAAGAGAAAGAAGATATTGGAGAAGAAGCTACATAGGAGACCTGGAATAATATGAGTAGCTGTCAGAATACCTGGCAATAGCCCCAGCTTTGTCAATAACTTATTGTAAGACATTGTAGACAGAGATTTCAACAAGTCTGGGCCTATAACTTTTATTTTTTTGTATAAATAAGAATTTTTGTATAATAAAAAATTATTTATAAAGGGAAATGGTTATGTGTTGGGTTGCATCTGTATAGTTTCTTTCATTTTATTTAATTAAAACAATTTTTTACCACAGAACAGTTTTCTCCAACAAATATTAGCCTGAATCCCAATTTGCAAAATAGATACAAATAAGCAAGTCTACTTGAATTAGGGGAAATCTCCAAGTATTAGAAAATATGTTCAGTCGGAAGAGAAAGAGGAAAAGAGAAAGGAAATAAAATGAGTCAAATGTCTGCTAACACATGTTAAACATTGTAGCTGGCTTTTAAAACTTAGTTTCTCATTTGATCCACATTCCATTTCACAGGTGAAAAAACTGAGACCCAGATATACATAAATTGTCCGAATTCTGAGACTTGAACTTAGTTCTGCAGTCCCGTGAATTCTCTTGTTGGAGCTAAGACAGGACAGTAGAAATGAGAAATGGCCATGGAAGGCAGACATCACACTGGCTTACACCACCTCTTAGCATCTGTCAGTGCCCCAGATGTTTTCAGAGAGTTGGGTCATGGGTTGGACCTATGGACAAGCTGTACCAGATATTTAGCCTACCCCTGGACTACGCCATGTTCCCTCCCTTCTAAGTAGCTGGCCTCACAACAGGTATGACCTAGTAATTAAGAAATAAAGAGATCTGAATAGAGTTGAACATAATCTCTAAAGCAAATATGACAAGTTGACTCCAAATAGTCTCACCTTTGCTGGGGCAGTAGCCCTGGCTCTTGCTAAATGCCTGGCCCTTCTCTGGGATTTTGCTTCTTTTTCTCTGGAAGATAGCAAAGAACAGAATAGCTCAGATATGCTTGACCAATTTTAGGTCTAACATCATACATGGTAAAGTTAATTTTGGCTATTCTTCTCAGCTTAATCTAGCTTGTCAGAAATGGAGGTATGTCTGGAAATAACCACAGGTACTGTAAATCTCTCCTCAGTGCTGAAATATATCTCAAATGTGGTTCTATTAAAGGCAAGAATCTTTACTGTTAACTGTATAACTGATTACCCACCTTAAATACTTCCATCATCCAGGTGGTCACCAACTCTAAAAGCCATTTATATCATTTTTGGAATGCTCTCTTTGAAAGACCATATTCAGATTGATCCAAAATCTACCCACCTGTCTTGGTCTGAGGTTCCAATCTCTAAGGACCCACAGAGCAAATTCAGCAATTTAAAGATAACTTTAATGCCTCATACAGTCTCCTCCTTTCCAGGTTAAGAAGCCAAGTTTATCCCAATATAATTTACGTAAGTAATAAAGATAATAATTGCGTGAGTGACCTCAAAGTGATAAATAACCCGCCTTGTATGTCTAAAGGCATTTAATTTTTATTTTAAATTATTTTTCAATAAATTTATTCTATTTATAGTTTCAGTCTCCTAACAAAACATCCTATGTAACAAGGAGGAAACTCTTTAGTAAATATTACACCTGCTGGTTTACATTCAGCTTTCAAGAGGCTAAGAAAGGATTGTTCAACTTGCCCTGGGAGTCCTCCCTCCCTAAATTTTGCCCTGCCTTCCTTCATCTTCCTACAGTGTCTTCATTAGGAGCAGCACATGTGATCAGAGCTTTGTTATCCCAATATTAATGACTATGTCAGATTAAATGACACATTACCAACTTGGCATTTTAAAAGCTGATTATAATATAATTATCTTCAGTGGGTAAGTTTTGTGTTGGCTTGGTACCAGAGTTGAAGTTTTTTTTTTTTTTTTTTTGCGGTACGCGGGCCTCTCACTGTTGTGGCCTCTCCCGTTGTGGAGCACAGGCTCCGGACGCGCAGGCTCAGTGGCCATGGCTCACGGGCCTAGCCGCTCCACGGCATGTGGGATCTTCCCGGACCGGGCCACAAACCCGTGTCCCCTGCATCGGCAGGCGGACTCTCAACCACTGCACCACCAGGGAAGCCCCCAGAGTTGAAGTTTTGATGGTGGTCAGAAACCGAGAATGAATTCCCTGTTCAAAACCAAATTCGGTCCCTTTGATTTGAGGACTTGCAACTGATAACTCAAGCCTTTACCACCTATGGAGTGTCACTGGAGAGAAGGAAATAGTTAAGAAGCATTGCAAAGATGTCAGTAAACCTCCAGGATATTAATTCTTTCTGAGTTGTGGGGAGTTGGAAGCCACAGTCAATCCTAGGGTCCGTCTCATGCTAGCATAATCCTAGATGTCTGAAGACACTGGCAGCTCACAGAGTCAGGGTGTATCCTGATTCTCCTGGTTGGCTCTCACAAGAAGAGTCTGGCATCATTCTCAGGGGTACAACAGAGTCAGGTCTTAACAGGCTCAAGAATTCTTTTCTCCCAGGGTCAGAAAACTCAACTTGGAAGTACATCCTCAAAAAACTATTAAGTGTTACATGAGGTACTGATACCAGGCCCTCTGGGATATTTTGGAATACCATGAGTGATTATTAAAATCTTTCCAAGTGGGTGGCATTTATCCAACTTTACTTGATGGTAGGTATCACAGTGATCTGCTAAGCATTTTTATTTACCCACTTAGATTTAGAAAAGTATATTTGACAGAAAATAAAAATAATACATTTAGTAGTTCAGAGAATAACTGGTAACTCAAAACACTTGAAAGAAAGATTTAATTTTACTCACAGTATCATTTTGCATGTGGCACATTTGTTGATGAACACTATTCCATCAGAGCTTTGAAAAAGGTTTTTATCTCGGGAACAGAACAGTTTTCCATTTTTCATCAGTGCCCTATATTCATTGCATGTTTCCTTAGGAAAATATGAAAAAAGTGCTTACAGAAATCTCATCAAAGCAAGACTTTACCTTCTAAGAACAATATTATTTCATGACCACCACCCGCTTTGTATGGAAGACATTCACTCAGGTGATACAGATAATACAAATAAAAGTAATGAATCTGGATTGTCTGTTGGAGATTGAAAATTCACCTAAAAGCATTCATCTAAAGTCATTAGTGAAATGGAAGAACAAGGGACTTGGAGTCAAAAGATCTGAGCTTATCTTCCAGGGTTCTCACTTACAAGCCCAATAGCCATAGCAAATGAACTTCTCAAAGGCTCATTTACTCTATCTGTAAAAACAGAGGATATAAGTATATGTGTTTCATAAGTTTCATGTGGATTAAATATCATAAGCATGTAAATCCCTCAAAGAGTGCCTGATACATAGCAGATATTCAATAATTAGATTCTCTACCTCTCCTCTTCCTCCTGCTTTATTATTATAGTTGTTGTTGCTATTGCCATTATTATTGGAATATGCTAAGATGATGCATATAAAATACCTAGCACACAGTTCAATAATATTGGCCATTAAAAGGTATATGAAAATGTTGCAATATATTTGATGAAGGCCTGCTATATGTCACTCACTTTTTTTCTAGGAGCTTAACATTAATGGTGCATTTGCACTACCTAGTAAAGTACTGATTTAAAATGTTATACTACCTATTAGTTTAGGAAATCCACTGGTCCTTTAAAGCCTTTGTAATCTATGTTTTCTTTTTTTTTTCTTTTGGTTTTTTGTTTTGTTTTGACTTTGAAAATACAAAGCATAAAGATCCTTGCACCAGAAAATATAAGTAAATCAATCAAGCCTTTGCTCCAACTCTGACATAGGCAACCTCTTCCAAAGGACAGATTATAGAATTCTATTCAGCCTCCTATATCTTCATAATAATCATTCAGTTAATCAACAAACACTTATTATGAGGATACTATACTTTCCTGGGTGTCATGGATACAGCAATAAATAAGGCAGGAAGGATCCTTGCCTAAATGGTGCTTACCATCTAATGGATAATGATGTAACTAACCTAGCATCCTATAAACAGAAGGCAGTTGGTAGCACTTGCAGAATGAATGATTAATGGTGAAGAAGAATAAATAATTTCAGAGACCAGCCCTAGGAAATTTCGCTAAGGGTGACCTACTAAAACATCTCTAAGAGTATTACCACCACCCAGTGATCTTATCTGAGTAGCAGAGCAATAATTTCTGGCAACAGACTGACAACTGGGCCTCTTGAGATCCGTGTCTGGTCTCTGATTCTATAGTATCTTATGCCAGTATTGCAAGTTACTGCTTAGCTGGCTGGACATAACTGATTCTATAAAGTCCAGATAAAAACATTGTCATAGAACCACAGAACAGCCTGGTGACTCTGTAATAGAAATATATCCCTTGTGAGGTAGGTCTTAAAGAAAGTGCTGAAAACAAAGATTCATGATAACACTAGAATAAAGCTTTAAATAGTTTTTAGTGGTCAACTGAAAAAGAACATTCTCAATCAAGATAATTCCTGAATTGGACTTCTCCTGTGTCATAATTAGAAAAATACCTAAATCCTAGAAAGACACACTTTTATTTTTATATGAATGGACAACTGAGTCCCAGAGAACAGGTAAGAAATTTGTTCACAGTTTGTAATTAGTAAAGATGGAACTCGATGCTATTTTTCTGAGTTATGAGGTTATCCAGTGTGTTCTTTTGGGAAATAGGAAAAGGCCATAAAACTTGAAATCAGCAGTTGTGTTTTTCTCTGGGAAAAAGGAAATAACCTCCCAATGACCATAATAGAGAGGGCTGAAACAGGAACAGGTCTGGACCGTAAAGGAATCCTGAGTTGGTGAGATGACTTCCCAGCAACCGATTACTTGCAATCTAACTTCCAGTCTTTGGCTCATTTTTGTTTTGTTTTGTTTGTTATAGTTGCTCTTTGTGTTTTCTCCACTTGTCTCAGAGAAACTGGAGCCCTGTAGGGCCAAGCTCTTTCTGTTTTCCTTCACTGGCTGTGATATTGCCCAGTGTTTTCCATTTTTCCTCCCCAGGCATCACCATAAACCCCTCAGGAGCTGGCATCACCCCTGCTCTGTGTTAGAGCTTCATCAAGGTTGCCATGGCTTCATATTAACTCTTCTGGGATGACAAATTTAAGCATATGGTAAAGATCCTTGCAGATTACTCCAGTGCTTTTCTGTGCTATTCTGGCTCATGTTTGTAAAATTCAACATGTTTTTATGTTGTACTAGAAAGAACTTGAGCTACTGAACTTGGAAAATAAAATTTCCAGCACTATAAGAAAGACTAAATTAATAGTTGTCATTTCTGACAAAATATCCAAAGACTATGATCAGAAATATTTCCAGATAAATAATTATGTTTTATATTCTTTTTTGCTTATGCCAACATGAGAGGTGGCTAAATTTGTTTTTAAAATGTTTTTCAGTGAAATAGAGTTCAGCAGTATGAGAAATATCAGTGCAAAATTTGAAATATCCACCGAAAATACTACCCATTATCATAGACACTGAAAAAAGAAAATCATGGCTTCATGCTCAGTAAGACTTACACAATACCCTTCTTTTTCCAGTATGAAATATCCAAATGAGCATGCTCTTCGATTCTCAAAAATCCAGGCTTTTTTTCTACCCTACCATCCCACTCTACTTAGGCAATAGAAGTTTCTGAACCTCTCTTTAATCAGCAAACTTAAATGTAAGGCCAGAAACTATCAAACTCTTAGAGGAAAACATAGGCAGGACACTCTATGACATAAATCACAGCAAGGTCCTTTTTGACCCACCTCCTAGAGAAATGGAAATAAAAACAAAAGTAAACAAATGGGACCTAATGAAACTTCAAAGCTTTTGCGCAGCAAAGGAAACCATAAAGAAGACCAAAAGACAACCCTCAGAATGGGAGAAAACATTTGCAAATGAAGCAACTGACAAAGGATTAATCTCCAAAATTTATAAGCAGCTCATGCAGCTTAATAACAAAAAAACAAACAACCCAATTCAAAAATGGGCAGAAGACCTAAATAGACATTTCTCCAAAGAAGATATACAGAGTGCCAACAAACACATGAAAGAATGCTCAACATCACTAATCATTAGAGAAATGCAAATCAAAACTACAATGAGATATCATCTCACACCAGTCAGAATGGCCATCATCAAAAAATCTAGAAACAATAAATGCTGGAGAGGGTGTGGAGAAAAGGGAACCCTCTTACACTGTTGGTGGGAATGTAAATTGATACAGCCACTGTGGAGAACAGTATGGAGGTTCCTTAAAAAACTACAAATAGAACTACCATATGACCCAGCAATCCCACTACTGGGCATATACCCTGAGAAAACCATAATCCAAAAAGAGTCATGTACCAAAATGTTCATTGCAGCTCTATTTACAATAGCCCAGAGATGGAAACAACCTAAGTGCCCATCATCGGATGAATGGATAAAGAAGATGTGGCACATATATACAATGGAATATTACTCAGCCATAAAAAGAAACGAAATTGAGCTATTTGTAATGAGGTGGATAGACCTAGAGTCTGTCATACAGAGTGAAGTAAGTGAGAAAGAGAGAGACAAATACCGTATGCTAACACATATATATGGAATTTAAGAGAAAAAAAATGTCATGAAAAACCTAGGGGTGAAACAGGAATAAAGACACAGACTTACTACTAGAGAATGGACTTGAGGCTATGGGGAAGGGTAAACGGTGACAAAGCGAGAGAGAGGCATGGACATATATACACTACCAAACGTAAGGTAGATAGCTAGTGGGAAGCAGCCGCATAGCACAGGGAGATCAGCTCGGTGCTTTGTGACTGCCTGGAGGGGTGGGATAGGGAGGGTGGGAGGGAGGGAGACGCAAGCGGGAAGAGAAATGGGAACATATGTATATATATAACTGATTCATTTTATTGTGAAGCTGAAACTAACACACCATTGTAAAGCGATTATACTCCAATAAAGATGTTAAAATGAAAAAAAAAAACTTAAATGAAATAATAGAGACTATAATGGAATTCTCTAGAATATTCCTGTAAGTTTCTTTAAAAAAAAAGTAACAATAAAATACAGCAAGAGTATTTTAACCACATTTATAAGAGTTTTGGTGTAGAAAAGAATCTTTTTACTATTTTATTCTTTCAATGTTCGTGGTCTTTGAGAAACATAGCAAATATCTGCTACATAAGTAGAAATATTTTCAATCTGAAATAATGGCACAGTTGTGTGTGTGTGTGTGTGTGTGTGTGTGTGTGTGTGTGTATAATTGGCTCTTTCAACGTGTCTTTCAAATAGATTAAAAAATGTTTAATTTCTATAGAAAACGATTCCTTCATTTCTCAATCAAAAGATCCCTTAGAGTTGGTGCAGACCCTTCCAGAGTCAGGGCCTCTGCCATCACAGGTGCTTCTGCCTGGTCTGCTGAGAGTTACAAGTAACTTCATGATTCACTCCCACCTCACCTTTAGATCCATGTTCTAATGCTATCTTCTCAGAGAGAACTTACCTGACTATCTCATAAGAACTGATACCATCTCCATTCCCAGAAATTCCTGTCTTCCATCCTGCTTTATTTTTCTTCTAGCACTAATCATTATTTAATGTTGTATATATTTTACTAATTTACTTATTAACTTGTTTGTTTTCTTCCACTAAAATGTAAGCTCCATGACGGCAGCATTCTTTTTTGTTTTTATATCCCTGGCATCTCAAACAGGATCTGACATACAATAGATGCTCAGTAAATATGTATTGAATGAAATATATACACTGACTATATACAAGATACAGACAGCCCCTTTTTGCATAATGATCACAAGAAAAGTTATTTCAGCTTCCTATGTGTATCATGACTTTTCAGCTGTTAAACTGAACAATAGTAATTCACTAGTGTGTTTGTTTATGGAATTTTAAAGCACTCCTTTAGTGTGGTAGATTGCCTCTTGCAGATATCCATTATCATTAAGACATTGACTGGTGTGTGTGTGTGATTCATGTCTTGATTCATAAAGACCTGTTTCTGTGTTTTTAACAAAAGCTATTAGTACCCATGAGTATTATATATCTGTATTATAATATGAAGGTGTTGGCCACAGAACATTTTTCTTTAGGGATCTTGGAATGAATTCAATGAAGAGCAAAAGCAGGACTAACCTGATTTTCACCTTCACTGGCAGCATCTGGGACAAAAATACAGAAACCAAAGTTAAGGGAATGTAAAACATTTAATAAGTAAAACAATTTACTGAGTGTAGTATCTTGCTTATTTTAATGGCAGTATATTTTAAAACCACAAATTGATTTGAACACATTAAAATTTACCATGGCAAATGAAGTGAGGGCACTGCACCAGGCAGTATATACAGTCACAAAGATCTCTCGCTCATAAAGTTCCAATTACTTTGAAAAATAATACTTACTCATATGCTTTCTTACCCCCTCAAAATATCTAATTTCTAAAAGATCCTTTCAGAACAAAGTATTGCAGGCCTCTTTTAAAATTATAACATAGTACACCTATCAAATATATCAATTATAGTTTTAAGGTATAGTGTAGCATAAAGTTTATATCATATATATACATAAAATTAAATTTTCTGAATTCTGGTAGCTCCGCCTCCTCATTATAGCCACAAAAATTAGAGATCTGGTAAATATTAAGATTAAACTCACAGACTAATATACTCTCTCATTAACAGACTTTTTTTGTACCTATACACTTTTTTAGGAAAGTGGGCATCATTTGTGTATAATGGTCTCCTCACTCTCCATCTCTGAGGTTTCCTTTTAAAATATGTAAATGCTTCATAGCAGGTTAAGTCTAGGCAATCTTGTGTTCCCTTCAAATTCAAATAGCAAAAGCAAAAACCTACTTCCTAGCTCCCACAGAAGTCCCTTACCAATTAGATGAAATATTTTCAATCCATTTAGGATTTGAAAACACAAAAATAAAATTTGCTAGAAAGCACTACTGCTTTAAAATAAAAACAGATGACTGAATTTGAGTTTTTAATGTTTTATTTACAAATATAGTATTAAAATATACATATTAAGTACATGTAAGTTTTAAATATCTGTTATACACATAATTCATATCAGCATCAATTCATAGGCTTAATATCCTACATATGTATAATATATATAATTCATATTGTTATGAACTTTTATGTTTGGTGAGGGGAATATGGAAAAGAATCTATTAGCTTTTCAGAATTAATGTTGAATTAATGGAAGGATTTCTGATGGATAAAAATTCAGATTATCTCAAACTACTTGTCTTTTCTAAAGATAACATAGCTATAAAACCACATATGTAATTCTTCAAAACTCTACGTCTGGCAAGGTATTTCAGGGATATATATATATACACACATACATACATACATACATACACACACACACTGAAGAAGGAGGGAGAGAGACAAGTCCCTGTCCAGAGCTTTAGGATGTGTGGCAAGAGGCTTAGACTACAGGTAAATTGCTCACCTTGTATGAGGCAAAGAGCCAGGGTCAGAAGCATTGGCACTGCAGCTATCTTCATGTTGAAGACGATGTAAGTTGGTTACACGACTGCTCCTTGCATTGCTCACCAGCTGGTGCTCTAAGACTGAACCTGTGGAGATGCAGCTCATTTTTATAGTATACTATGGGTGACACCCACAACAGCCGCCAAACTGTAAAACCAGTTGTTCAAGGTCATGCTAAACTTAATATACCACATCAATTTAGTTTCCATCTTTTAGGATCCTGTCAAGGTGGCAGATTTGAACAGATATTATTTCTAAAGTAGTTCTAATGTGTCTTCATGATACCTCCCCTAGAATGCAACAGATAATGTCCAAGGACCCTGCTCAAAGTTTAGTACTCCATAATCCTATATCAGAACTGAATTCCTCACCAACACCAGACACATTTCCTCATAGACAAACATGTTTCTAACTCAGCTCCCTTCATAAGTGGGAGGGGAGGGAAAAAGAAGACAGATGGGTTGTCCTACAAGCCAAGTAAAGATTTAAAGATTTCTACATCTGAAGAAAGCTGCATATAGCAAGAGCACCTAGGATTCCGTTTGCTTCCATCTGCATCTGTTCTAAAGTGTCTCAATTCAGTGTCACAGACACATATATAAGTTAGAATTGATGGGATCAAAGCCCTTTTAAATATTGTTCCAGAAAACTGATCTAAGGCTATCCAACGCTGAGATTGTGTCAATATTCTGAATCCCATCAAAGCTAGAATATTTCCCTTTCTTTTTTTCATGAATTAATTTCTTTCCTATAAAATATAATCATTGGTCTTAAGGTCTGTGCTATAAGCTTTATTTCTTTCCAGTGGGTTAGTGAAATTAGTGCCCATGGAAAACAAGTTCAAATTGCATGACTATCACAGGTTAGAAAATTGACTGTCTTAGCTTAATGGAAAAAGAATGGGACAGGGAGTCAGAAAATTTGTTTCTATTCCTGTCTTTGCAACTACACAGTGTAATGGAAATGAACCTGGCTTTGATGCATTTATAGATCTGGGTTCAAATCCTGACTCACGAGTTACTAGCTATGTTGTCTTGGGCAAGTCACTTATTTGCTTTCAGCCTCAGTTTCCTAATATGTAAAATACAGTAAAACTATATTGTACAATTGTTGTAAGAGTTAGAGGTAAATCGTGTGTGCGTGTACTGTTTAGAACAATTCCAAGCATATGTGGTAAGTTTTATAGTTAATGATAGCTGGCCTTGCATTTTTATCTCATTATAATGATGTGATTTACTAGGTAATTTCTAAGACTCCGAGAAAAGTCAACATCTCTTAAACGTGGTCCACAATGACAGATTTAAGTTTACTCGGAATAGAAATAACAATCCCCAAACATTCTGAAGTGAAATCAAAAAGTCAGGATATAGGTTCTCTTTTTCATCCTATCATTGTGTTCTAAACCATGACACCTGAAATAGATCAAAGTATTAACCATCTAAACTTTGTCAAAGTCATTGCTAGGTTTCGGTCATCACTGATGTCTATAAAAATCCTCCTCTGCATAATGACATACCAATACTAATCTTTTAATCTTCCATTTGCTCTGTTAGACCATATGAAATGTGTCCCAACCATACGATAGAAAAGTTTAATGCCTTACAATAGAATTGGTGACTGTGTACTATGTTCTGATGAACACCAAATCTAGCCCAAATGGACAGTATTTCCAGGAGTGGAAGTAGTGATAGGGTGTAACGAACCAAAAGATGATTGCATCTCTAAAGTATCCCTGCTATGAGGGAAGGTTGAAGGAGTTGGTTTCTTTCTTACTGAAGAAGAGTTCCTTACTAACACCCAGAACCTTCTGAAATGATGAATAAGAGGATTCAGACTGATAACCTCTTCCAGCAGAATAAGATGGCCAAGAGAAGATTCAGTGAGCACCCCCAATACTGGAAGTACATGTCAGCCGGCTCTTGTCATCAGACCTACTTCTGCATTTCATTTTAGAAATGTAAATCCAGAGGTGATTAATCATACACTCTGTTAATCACTCCTTATTTTTGAAAACCATGGACTTTAAATTCAAATGAATGGGACTGAGGTTTTAGAGAACTGAGTTTTGGGTTAATAGAGTACTTTTATATTAGGTTATCAGAGTACTTTCCTGAAATTCTAAATTCTATTTTTTTTGGGGGGTGGCCAGCTCTTTCAATTATTCATCAAACGTGTAAAACCCTTTTTCTTCTCATTAAAAAGGAATGGAGTTAGGTTGTAAAAAGTATAAGCTTTACAATTCAAAACATGTATCGAGTGGCCCAGAATCTGAATTCACATCAAGGATATTGACACAGAGGGAAGAGATAAGAAAAATATAAAGTAAACAAGATTTTGTAGATCAGTAATATTACTAAAGACAAAGGTTATTTCCAAAATCCAAAGTTAGCAGATCATTGTTCAGATCTTCTGAATGCTGAGATATCCTTGATGATCACAATAATAAATAATTATAGTCCCTTACAATTAAATCACCTTCCGCATCTTTCCAAACAATCCGTCATCCATTAGCTCTCATGACTTGTTTATGCAATGCAGTGATGCAGCAGAGTAGGTGTTATTGTCCTTTCCTCACCTGCCCAAAATGGCGCCATTAATAAACCTCAGAGTAGGAACTAGCTTGGATGGTAATACCAGCCTTGCCACTTTCTCACCTTTTACACCCTATGTGGCCATCGCATAGCATTTCAGACAGTTCAAAGAGAATCCGGACGTTAACAGTGCTTTAAACTAGGTTCAACATTCTACTGCTAACGCAGTCCTTTATGTTTATCCGCTGCTCTCACATTCATACACACACACACAACCGTAAACCCATAATGACAAAAAGAATTACGTTGTGACCATGACTGAAAAAGTATATGTCCTAACAGTTCTTAGAAGATGAATTAATTTCTTTTTTATTTTCTTAATTTTTAATTTCCTTTCCTAAAATTCTCATGTTTTCCCCCATTAATTTAACATGTCTGTATTCTCCTTTTTTAAAAGACACTAACTGGAAAATAGATTTTACCCCCCTTCTTATCTTGAAATGTCCCATTAACAGGTACCTTTACTCCTTCTCTGGGAGTTCCTTTCTGTTTGTCTAGAAAGGCTGAGAAACTATAAAGATAAGCATGTCATTTTATCTAAGAACAGGATGAGATGGGCATTCTTTGATCACTAAGCATACAGACCCTACTATTTATAGACATAATTGTTGCTTATGTTAGATTAGGATTAAGAAAACAGGAATGTTTTAATACCTAATTTTTAACTGTATTAAATTTTATGTATCAGGTTATATTTTGTTCTTAAATACAATATCCAGCTTCTCCCTACAGCTGATGCTACTGGAACTCCTATTCCATGACCCTACACTATCCATCACTTGAAAATTCTGTACATTCTCAAGTCTCCTAGGATTCATTCTGACTGTAGAAAACAAGTTTGTGGAGCTACAGTCCTTTGGGAAAAAAATCACAATGAATTAATTCTGAAGTAGCTAGTATAATGAGTTTTGGCAAAAAAGTAACGCATATTTTACAGTGAAATACTTTTATGTGTGTGTATATACAATAAGAAGAAAACTGTTAGATTTATAAGCAAAATTAGAAAAAGGTGGTATATATATATCTTTATTAAATTATTTGCAAAGAAATTTGCTATCATTTATGGTACACTTACTAAGTGACAGGTACAACAATAAAGAGTATCATTTTTCTCTTTTTTTACAGGTTAAAAAATGGAGGTTTGGTGAGATTCTATAACTTTTCCAAGGTCATACAGCCTGTAAGCCGTGGTCTTTGCAAATGATAACACTCAATGAAAATAAAGGCAGTGAAATCCAGAGTCCAAGCTCTAAAGTAACACACACTGTAGTGACCATATTATTTACACCTATAACTAGTTTATCTCAGACACTTCCTCTTATAGACTGAACCGTGTCCCTCCAAAATTCATATTTTTAAGTCTTAAACCCCAGTATTGCAGAATGTGACTGTGTTCGAGGAGAGGGCCTTTACAAAGGTGATTAAGTTAAAATGAGGCCGTTAGGGTTGAGCCCTAACCCAAACTGACTGGTGCCCTTATAGGAGGAAATCTGGATGTAGAGAGAGACACCAGGGATGCCTGTGCACAGTCACTTACACCAGGCCACATGGTTTGTGAGCAGTCAAGCTGTGGCTCACATCTAGGTTTTAAGACTTAAAAATTTCATTCAAACAAGTAGCAAGTTAAATAGCACCAACCATTGTGTCATACAACAATCTTGATTCACTAGACAGAAAAAAGCAGTAAGAATGAATAATAAATCAGAGAATCCTCAGGTATGGGGCCAAATTACCAAAATGTGATTTAACAAGTTAAAAATATAAGTCCAAAGTTAGATGTTATGGTATTCCAATAGATTCTATAATACTCCCCACATGAATACAACAAATATTTACTGAATGCATACAATTATCTGTTATCACGTGAGAGCCCAGCATTAAGCTTGTGAATAAAATAGATGTGGTCTCTAATCTCTAAGAAATTATACTCTAGTGGAAGAAGAAAATAATCATACAAATCATTGTTCACCTGACTCTGTGAAAATCTTTTAAAAACGATGTCCATAGAGTAAAACTAGCATATAATACAGATATTTGGCCTCTAGAAGGGAATTCCCTGATGATACTCGCAATTCTTAAAAAAATAAGCTGGGGTTAAAAAGGTGTATAGCCTTCAATCATCTGAAAAATTCAGTTAATCCAAATGAATCATTCCTTGTAGAAAATAAACTTATAGTTACCGGGGGGGTAAAGGAGGGGAAGCGATAAATTGGAAGATTGGGATTGACACACACACACTACTGTATATAAAATAGATAACTCATAAGGATCTACTGTATAGCACAGGGAACTCTACTCAATACTCTGTAATGGTCTATATGGGAAACGAATCTAGAAAAGAATGGGGGCTTCCCTGGTGGCACGGTGGTTGAGAGTCAGCCTGCCGATGCAGGGGACACGGGTTCGTGCCCCGGTCCGGGAAGATCCCACATGCCGTGGAGTGGCTAGGCCCGTGGGCCATGGCCGCTGAGCCTGCGCGTCCGGAGCCTGTGCTCCGCAACAGGAGAGGCCACAACAGTGAGAGGCCCGCGTACCACAAAAAAAAAAAAAAAAAAAAAAAAAGAAGAGATATATGTATATGTATAACAGATTCACTTTGCTCTACACCTGAAACTAACACAACATTGTAAATCAAGTATACTCCAATAAAAATTTAAAAATATATATTTTAAATGAATCAGAGAATGAAATTTTGCTGTAGTCATTTCTTTTACCTGAATTTTAGTTTCCACTATATTACTAGTTAGTTAACTAACACTATTGGGGACGGGGGCAGGAGTTATTTAAAAGTGAATTTAAAAGTGAATATAGAAATTATTTTGCATTTAGTGGGTTTTTTGTTTATTTTGAGTGACACCTCCCACATGATATTAATGCACTTCATCACCACGTCCTTACTATAAAACACCTCTATTTAAGAAGGTATTTTTCCAGAAAGTAATTTTAATATTTCTGAGCAAGAAGCTGTAAGTAGTGGACATTTGTCATCTACATACACAACCTTGGAAAATGCAATAACCAGCTTTAGTCTATTTTTTCTGTCACTTCTAGATAGAAAATACTACTTATGCTTCTGAGAAGTATTATAAAACTGTATAGGAAATTATTTAAGAATTCTATGCAGTTACTAACATTAATAAAGGCTACTAATATACTTATTATTATTGTACTTATAGAGCAATTGCATATAAAATTTATTTTTATAATAGGATATTTATATAATAATAGAATGCAATACTAATTTGTACACAATATGTATATATAAAAATATTTATATACTGTCTATATTTTATATATTTGATCCTCACATTAACTCTTTGAGGTAAGCAGATAATATCTTATTTCCATTTCATGGTCAGTAAAACTGAAAATCATCATGGTTGAATGATTTTCCTCAAGTCTGTTAGCCATAAGTGGAAGAGCTGTGACAGCAATTCAAGTTTCCTGATATATATATATATATGTATTTGTTCTGATATATTTTTTTCACACTCTCTCATATTTAACAGAGGTCTAAACACAAATTCAGTGAGATTAGGATAGGAAAGAAGAAAACATGGAAAGAGTACAAAAGAGAGGCATGTATTCAGAAAGAAAATAAAGGAACAGAAGGACACCAAATATACTGAAAGAGAGAAAAAATCAAGTTTGAACCAATCTTGGTGATGAAGGGCAATATTAACATGTAAAATGCTTTACAAATTACAATTTTTAATATTCTCATTTGGGCCTCATGAACAACCTTCTGAGTAGGTTGGACATACATTATTGCTAGCATCCCCATTTTACTAAAATTTAGAGAGATCGTTCCCAAAGATACAAACAGTAAGTGGTGAAAGCTGGAATCAGACTGAAGTCTACTCAGTCAAGATTCCATTGTCTTTTCACTATGCCCTTTGGCTTTTTTTTTTTGAAGATCAAAGTTTATTTACTACCTGCATACAAAAACATATTGCACATCAAACAACCAAAATCAAAAAAATAATAATAATAACGGAAAAAGGGGAAAAAAGAAAGAAAAAGCGGGGAAAAAAGAAAAGGAAAAGATACTCTACTGAAGACTAACATGTAGTTTATACAGAATAAACCTTCTGGAACACTGTGAAAGATGCTTGAAGCTTTCATAATTTCATTAGGAAGAAAATGATGAGAAGGCAAATAAGAAAACTAAAATAACTGAGTTATTTTCTGAAAAGAGAAACAAAAAAATATGTTTACCAGGATATACCAGGTTTTGTTTTGTTTCGTTTTTAATGATAAGATTTCCACTTCTGGCCAAAATGCAGTAACAAGGAAAGAATATTTCCTCCCACCTGAAACAATAAAAGAAAAAAATTAGTTAAAAAAAAAAGCTCCATGAAACAAGAGTTTTCTGACACTGGACATTAGATAATGCAGGTCATGATCCTTGGGAGTGGGAATAGAACCCAAGTTAGCTCTACATTGCCACAGCTTACTGTCTATAGTTTCCAGTCTGTTGAATAGAGAGAGAAAACACAGGTAGAGCACAGCAGTCTCCCTGAGATGAGGATACAAAGCTAAGAGTTGAGGAGACCAAGGGAGGTAAAATTTACATGGCATGATACCAAGAAGAGAGAACTTCAAAGAGAGATTTGCAGCAAATTGTCCACCTAGAGTCTTCAACTGAGTGATAGTAACTGTGTGTGAGAAAACTACTCAAGGCTGTGGAAAAAAGGGTGCTAAGAAGTAGAGGGGATAATATCCAGAGTAAAAGAGGAGAGGAGATGGCTTGTGTTCCCACCAATCAAAGGGAAAAATCTGTCATTTAGTTAGAGATCTGAGAATGGTATTTCCCTAGTAGTGAGAAAAAATTAACCACAAAAGGTTGCTCTGGTTCCACCTAACAAAGTTTAAAAGCAAGGCTAGAAAGGATCAAGGTATTTTCAAGTAACTTTACTGTGTCCCAGCACAAACCTCAAGGACATTTAGAGGAAAGAAAAATATTCATCACTGAACAAAGTAAACATAAAACGACTAGCATACAATCCAAAGTTATCAGACAAACCAAGAAACAGGAAATAGAATTTATGTTAAGAAGAAAAATCAATCAAAAGAATTGACTGGACTCATGATTCTAGCCAAAAGAAAGTAATAGGAACTGGAGTTATATTGCTGCCTGCAATAAGTAAACAAACAAATAAAAACAAACATAAAATATATGAAACAATGGTTTTCAAGATACGGGACAACAGTCTCTTGAAATGCAGACAAGTGATCCATGAGAGATAGTAAACAAACAAGCTGCGACTTAAAATTGCCCCAACTTACTGTCTTAAGAAAATTTCCAAGTCATAGAGAATGAAGGAGAAACTCAGGCACAGCCATACAGACTCTGTTAAGGAGACAGCTGAGATTCCAGAGAGATGAAGGCAGCTGGAATTTACCAAAACAGAATACTGGAGATGAGAGAGCTGAACAGAGTGGGTACCCTAGAAATATGAGTAACACTTAAGCATTCAGCACAGTATGGATCACCAAAGGCACATGACGTAACTATTCAAGACCAAAGAAAGATCCACCTGAAATAATTAGAGAGAATAGCACCCTATGTTCATACAGGGTCAGGACTAGTACCTGTTCCTGTCAACCACACTGGAAAAATCTCAAAATTCATAAGGCATTGGATAGAGTACTCAAAAGGGCTATGTCTCAGTAGTAGGGGATAATTAGTTCTAGCCTGAATATTTCTCTGGTCCTACCTAACAAATGGTAATAGCAAGATCCAAAAGGATACATACACTTTTCCTAACAGAACTGTGTCCCAGGACAAAATTAAAAATTATTTATAGAAATACAAAATCATTCACTACTCAATAATATAAAACTAACAATGTCTGGTATTCAATAAAAAATTACCAAGCATGCTAAGGAAGCAAGAAAATATGAAGAGCAAGAAAATAGTGAGGAGAAAAATCAATCAATTAAAACTAACTCAAAACTGTTACGGATGTTAGAATGCAAGGACATTAAAACAGTTATAAATGTGTTCCATATATTCGAAAATATAAAGTAGAGATATGGAAAACATAAAAACAAAATACAAATTGGACTTTGGAGTATGAAATGAAAAATATACTAAATATGATTAATGATAAATTGGATGTCATAGAAAAAAAGATGAATGAATATGAAGACATATGATATAAATGATACAAAATAAAACACAGAGGAAAAAAACCTAAAGACAAGAGCATTAGTGAGCTGTGGGACAACTAATATAAGAAGACTGATATAAGTGTAATTGGAGCCCCCAAAGGTAGGCCTGGGAAGGCAGAAAAAAATATTTGATGTAGTAATGGCCCCAAATTTTCCACACTATAAACCAACAGGTCAAGAATCTCAATGAACTCCAAGAACAAGAAATGTGAAGAACTTATACCAAGGCACATCATTATCAAGTTGCTCAAAAATAGTGAGAAAGAGAAAATCTTCAGAGCAGTTGCAGGGGGTGGGTGAGTGGGGCAGGGAGAGAAGGCTCTGTTATATACAGAATAATAAAGATTAGGAAAGCGGCAGATTTTCTCTTTGGAAATAACACAAGTAAAAACACAGTGAAGCAACATCTTTAAAGTACTGAAAGAAAATTCTGTCAATCTAGAACTCTATGCCCAATAAAAACATCTTTTAAAAGTGAAGGTGAAATAAAGACTTTTTTATGTATAAAAGTTAAAAGAATTCATCCCTTACTCCATACGTTTACTGGAAAAAATATTAAAGGAAGATTTTCAGGCAAGAGAAAAAAACATACCACATGAAAATATAGATCTACACAAAGGAAAGAAAATCATTAGAAAGGATAACGACATGGGTAAATATATGAGAATTTTCCTTATTATTTAAATCTCTTTTAAAAATAACTGCTTTAATAGTAAGAACTAAAGATCTATAGGTAGTAAATTAACAAAGGAGATGTAATGAAATCATAAAATACTTGATTTATCCAAAAGCAGAAAAAAGGAAAAAGGTAACAAGAAAACAGAAAGGACAAATAGAAAACAAAAAGATGGCAGACTCAACTCTGACCATATCAATAATCTGTATTATATTTAAACCTATATATTTTATGTAAAATATATATTAAATGTAAATATATTCTATATAAATGTATTAGACATAAACATGTGTGTTATATGTCAATATGTAAATTAAGAGACAGACTGTCAAATTAGATAAAAAAAGGAAAATCCAATTATTTGCAGCTTTCAAGAAACACACCTTAATGTAAAGATAGAAATAGGTTAAACGTAAAAGGACGGGAAAAGATATATGATACTAACATTAATCAAAAGAAAGCTTGATTGGCTATATGAATATCAGACAATCTAGATTTCAGAGCAAAGAATATTACCAGAGATAAGGAGAATCATTTCATGATGACAAAGATATCAGTTCACCAAGAGGACATTTTGACCACTCAAAGTGTTTGTACCTAACAAAGGAGAGGTAGTCAAGAGTTATAGAAATTACATGAGAGAATATTTCTTATTGTTTCATTAGATGAAAACCAAGCATTCATATGTTTATAAATCATAGTATCTGTTTATAACTCACCTTAAGCCAGAATTGTTACTCATTGGCATTTTGAATACTTAGGAAAGTCTTGAAATTCTTTATGATCAAGCAGAAAAGAAAAAGTTTTACTCCATGTAACCCAAGAAAGTAAAGCTAGAACCTGACTGAAGTTAGTAAGAGGCTGTTATGACTCCATTGAAAGGGAAAGCTCTCTAACAATGAAATCTGTCCAGATATAAAGCACATGGCTGCCTTGGAGAGATTGTCTTTTATGCCTCTGGGGATGGCAGAAAAACCATAAGTAACACTTAATAGATCACATGCATGGGCTGCTACTATCTGGGCCTAGGGTAGAATAAGTGGATTTTAAACTATAAAATTTGAACGCTATGTAGAAATTAACTAGATGCAATGAAGATAAAGATGGTATAGGATTAAGAAAATGTTCAACACAGAGATGTGAAATTAAGCATTTTTCTCTTGTATACTTATCTATAAGGATATTAATGCCAATCAAAAATTTAGATCAGTATCAATTTGTAGGAGTCATGTTGAATTTCAGTAGTTGAAAGCTTGAAAACCATAGGTGCTGGAAGTAAGGAGAAAAAAATAAAAAATTTTTCTACGCTAAGGAATCCAGCAACCTGGTAAGGAAGACAATACTTGCCTCAGAAATAATTCAATAGAATATAAATTTTTTTAATTAATTAATTTATTTATTTATTTTTTGGCTGCGTTGGGTCTTCGTTGCTGTGTGTGGGCTTTCTCTAGTTGCAGCAAGCGGGGGCTACTCTTCGTTGTGGTGCGCGGGCTTCTCATTGCAGTGGCTTCTCTTGTTGTGGAGCACGGGCTCTAGGCATGCGGGCTTCAGTAGTTGTGGCACGTGGGCTCAGTAGTTGTGGCTCCAGGCTCTAGAGCGCAGGCTCAGTGGTTGTGGCACATGGGCTTAGGCGCTCCACAGCATGTGGGATCTTCCCGGAGCAGGGATCAAACCCATGTCCCCTGCACTGGCAGGCAGATTCTTAACCACTGCGCCACTGGGGAAGTCCCAAACAAAATATTAAAGTGTCCTAAAATAAGTCCAAATGAAGTGTCCAGGAAAGATACAGTATTTCTATCTGGAAGATAGTAATGATTTTTTTGAACGATGTGGACTTTGGATTGGGTGGGCCTTGAGGCTTGAGAATATTTGAACATGTGGTGATGGGAATGTAACTGATATTTTAGCACAATGACATACGCAAAGTTCCAGGAGCAAAATAATGTGGGGTCTCCATGAAAGACTATGTAATACCTTTTATTTATTTATTTTTGTGTGTGGTACACGGGCCTCTCACTGTTGTGGCCTCTCCCATTGTGGAGCACAGGCTCCGGACGCACAGGCTCAGCGGCCATGGCTCACGGGCCCAGCTGCTCCGCGGCATGTGGGATCTTCCCGGACCAGGGCACGAACCCGTGTCCCCTGCATCAGCAGACGGACTCTCAACCACTGTGCCACCAGGGAAGCCCTGTAATACCTTTTGACTGCATCAATATATGAGAAAGTAAAGAGTAGAAAGTAATTTTAGAAGAGTGGGAGGTCAGAATGTAGCTAAAATAAACGATGGTGACCATCAAATGCTGGCAAGTATTGGGAGAAACCAGATCTCTCATACGTTGCTGGTAAGAATGTAAAATGGTGCAACCACTCTGGAAAATAAGTTGGCAGCTGCTTAAAAAAACTAAACACGTACTAATTATACTACCCAGCAGTTGCACATCTTGGCCTTTATCCCAGAAAAATGAAAACTTATATCCACACAAAAACCTGCACACAATCATTCACAGTAGCTTTATTTGTAATAGCCCCAAATTGGAAACAACTAAAATGTCCCTCAGTAGGTGAATGGTTAAACAAACTTTAGTACACTGCACCACGGAATGCTATTCAGCAATAAAAAGGAATGAATTATGTATACATGTAACCACTTGGATGGATCTCAAGGGCATTATGCTAAGTAAGGGAAGGCTATCTCCAAAACGCACATACTGTAATTCAATTTATATAACATTCAAAATTACAGACATGGAAAACAAATTAATATTGGCCGGGGGTTAATGATGGCTGTTGGATGGGGAGTGGGGGGTGTAGATGTGACTATAATGAGGTAGCATGGGGGAGGTCTTCGTGGTGATGGAAAATTGTATATCCTGATTGATGTGTTAATTACACAAAACTACACATTCGATAAAATAATATCGAACCACACACACACACATTTCATCAAAATCAAATTCCTAGTTTTGATTTTGTAGTATAATTATGTAAGACTTAATTATTGGGAGAAATTGGGTAAAGAGTACACAGGACTTCTTTGTACTATCTTTGCAAAATTCCAAACAAAGTTTTTAAAAATGTAGATTACAAAATCCTATGTTCTTTCTATAAAGTTTACCATGTACTTACGATAGGACCCAGAAATCTCACTCTTAAGTATTTACTCAAAAGAAAATTAAAACATATGTTCACACAAAACTTACAAAAGAATATTTATAGCAACTTTGTTCATAATCACTGAGAAACAGACATGACCCAAATGTACATCAATTGATGAATGGATTAAAAAAAAACTATTGTACATCCTTACAGTGGATTTCTAATCAAGAATAAAAAGAAATGAACCTTCTCCAACATGGGTGAACATCAAGAACATTATTCTAAATGAAAGAAGCCAGATATAAAATTCCATTCGTATGAAATGATAAATATTTATTATGAAATATTTATTAATATTCATAATAAATAAATACATAGTTATTTATTTATTTGGCTGCACCAAGTCTTAATTGCAGCACGCAGGATCTTTAGTTGCAGTTGTGGCATGCGGGATCTAGCTCCCCGACCAGGGATCGAACCCGGGCCCCCTGCACTGGGAGCACAGAGTCTTACCCACTGGACCACCAGGGAAGTCCCCATATGACATTTTTAAAGTGACAAAATTACAAGGGCAGAAATCAGATCAGAGGGTGCGAGGGGCTATGAATCAAAGGAGAGGATACAGGATTGACCACAAAGGTGCACATGAAAATATTTTGAGGTGATGGTAGTTACATAAGTGATTGTCAAAACTTATGTAACTGTACACCCAAAAGTTTAAATTTTGCCTTTATAAATTTCACTTCAATAAACTTACCTTTGGAAAAAAACTGACATTAAATATCATACTATTTTAAAAACATTTATACACTTAAGTATTAAGGAAGATAGAAATGGATTTACAAGAAAATCCTAACATTTATTATCTCTGGTGGAATTATGATTTTTTAATGTTCTCCTTTCATTTTCCTTGTCTGATAAGTTTTTTGTACCAAGTAGGTATTATTTTTAAGAATAAAAATGCTATTTCTATAAATTCCTTAGGTATTTTTAGGGCTAGATAGAACACTGAAAGTCATCCAACTCCCCCCTTTAGTTTACAGATGAAGATATGAGGGCTAAGACAAATAGAATGATTTTTCCTAATTATTTCAATTAAAACCACACATCCTCAGTACCTTCATCCCCTAAGCGATATGATCTAACTGTAAATGTCATGATTTACTTTGATGGGGTGGGGGAGATTTTCATCCTTCCAAACCCCCACTTCATAATGCTAAAGCAAAGTGTCTCAGGATTTTCCTGGACCATCTCCTGGAGGTGGATCCCAACAGTGTCTGGACAGAGAAGATTACTTCTCCAATCTGCACCACAGGAGACAAGCGGTTTTTGGAAATGTGTGACTTGCTAGCATTTTGATCTCAGACAAATCATGATAAGAGTATCATTCACTTGACAGAATTGTTGAGCAGATTGACATGATTGTGTGAAAAGGCTAAAGCAACTATTATTATTGGTAGCTGTTCAAGTTATACATGCTGAAGTCCTTCTTGAGAGTCAAAGGAGATGTAACTTAGAACTGTGTTGGGCTTTGGAGCAATGCTACCTGGATTTAAAAACTGGCTTTTTTGCTGTGTAACCAGGGACAATTTACCTAAACTCTGTCTCAATTTCTTCACCACTAACCTGAGAAGGGTAACATGATTGCCATGAGGATTACGTGAGGTAATTTATGTAAAGCCTTTAGATAGTACCTGGCGTATGGAGAGTGCACAGTGTTATCTGTTGTTAGAAAGGTCTTCTTGTTAGCCTGCTGGCTACATTGAATTAGAGATCACAATAGGGAAATCTACTTCCGGGTCTTTTAAAGTATTGAATATTTTGTGGGAAGTGCTAAAAACCAGTGCTAATTTTAGGGGTACAACTAATAGCCTCCAGGGTGAAGGAGTCATTTCCTCATTAGTGCCCCTTCCTTTGGACAACATATTGTACTTCAGGTGGTGCAGCATTTGTAAGGAGTTGGGTCACCCTCAGTGAACAACAACCACACATGGCTGGATGGACTGAAAGGTCATCTGAGCCATCAAGAAGTGACACCTGGGCTTCCCTGGTGGCGCAGTGGTTGAGAGTCCGCCTGCCAATGCAGGGGACGCGGGGTCGTGCCCCAGTCCGGGAAGATCCCACATGCTGTGGAGCGGCTGGGCCCGTGAGCCATGGCCGCTGAGCCTGTGCGTCCGGAGCCTGTGCTCCGCAATGGGAGAGGCCACAACAGTGAGAGGTCCTCGCAAAAAAAAAAAAAGAAGTGACACCTTTTTAAATAGTTCAGAAAATCAAAGAGCTCATTCTAAGCTCTTAAATTTTCAAATATTTTCCCTCCTTAAAAGAGAGGAAATGTCTTATTATCCAGCAGGGGATGAGACTGGAGGGAATGCCTTTTCTTACCGTTACCAGTCCCTCTTATGCCTTTAGCTCATTTGCAAGTTCATGAATGAAGTCAAAATAGTGTTTGATGTGGAATTAGGAAGTCTGTGTTTTAATTCCAGTCCTCACTTTTAGCTGAAGTGAGACAGATTGCATTCCTAAACTACTCATGATGTGAGGCACATTGGGAAATGAACAAAGGGAATGAAAAGAAGGTAGGCCAGTTACACTGTACTGATGAAGTGTATCAACCAATATAATAAAGATATCTTCACTGAGAACTTTTAAGATAGTGAAACTACTCTGTATAATACTATAATGGTGGAAACATGTCATTATACATTTACACATTTGTCCAAACCCATAGAATGTACAATATCAAGAGCGAATTATATAAAGATATAATTAAACAGTACTAGTGGACTGACTCATGAGCTATAAGGTGCTAAGCAGAAGCTAGTTGCTGTTCTTGGTGTAGATTGGTATTACATGCCTCAAGCTGCCTCAACTCCTATTTTATCAGGAATATTCACTTAAAAGGCTAGCTCATTACATCTCAAAATTTCAAACAATTATGTGGGGTTTGGGAAAGAAGAGAGGGAAGAGCTAACACATTTTTTTGCCCCTAGATTAATGACTATGTGCAATTTTTAAATTAGTTAGTCCTTAAAAAATACAATTTGTCATCATCTGGGTGTGGCTGCATTATAAGATGCCACTGCTGTGAAGGTGGCTGGCAGTGGCACCAGGCCAAATCCATTGTGGGTGTGGAGACATCCCGAGTAATAAAGTAGCACTCCACCCTGTTGTCTTGTTGCCTAATTAACTGCTGTGCTCTGAAAACAACTCTTGGGAGTCAGAATAATCTCTCATCTTAGAGTTGTGATGCAATGGGAAAATGGCAGCCTACTTAGGGCAGAAATGCAGAACATCCTCTGATGTTGGTTTTCTGGGAAGAGAGGCAAGTGGACAGAAATGGGCTCTGAAATTCCCGTGGAAGTTCACTCTTGATTCCTTGCCCACTTGGCTTATGTTTCTGAGCTCAGCAAAAGGTGCTTGCATAACCCAAACAGCCTAGCCCCAGGCCTCTTCTCCAGAGGTGGAAAATGTGAATATCATCTTAGGGCCAAATAATGCCTTTGCCAGAGCACACTTCTTTCCTTCCATTTCTCATGGAAGTAAACAGTGAGCGTAGACATGGGGTGAATCCTGTTGCAAAAGGAAAAAAGAAAGACTGAAAACCTTTCAGGTCAGGCCCTGGCAAGAAAACACACTTAGCTCTCTTGAGTGTCCAGTCCTTGAGAGAGTTCAATACCCAAAGAACCAGGTGTGTGTACATTTATGAATAGTCACAAACTTATCATAGTCTTTTAACAGGAATGGGCTGTGGTGTATTCTAGTATATTCAAATATCTTCTTTTTTTTTTTTTTTTTTTGCGGTACGCGGGCTTCTCACCGCTGTGGTCTCTCCTGTCGCGGTGCACAGGCTCCGGACACGCAGGCTCAGCGGCCATGGCTCATGGGCCCAGCCGCCCTGCGGCATGCAGGAATGCAGGATCCTCCCGGACCAGGGTACAAACCCGCGTCCCCTGCATCGGCAGGCGGACCCCCAACCACTGCACCACCAGGGAAGCCCCCAAATATCTTCATTTTATCGGTAAGTCCTGACAAGGGGAAGCCATAGATTCAAGGACAAAAAATTAGAGACTGGCCCAGCTGGAACTCATTTCACTTCTCCTGACTCCTAGCCCCATGTGTTTTTCCCAAACCACAACTTTTTCAATCACTCACTCATGCCTGATTTGGGGATTGACTCTTTTTTTTAATCACCCTGTATTCCAGGGAACAAACTCAGACTCATATATAGTATTTTATATAATGGGGTTTGACCGCTAGTTTACATTTTTATTAGTTTTAATCTATTTTAAATAAAGGCAATTTTGCCCCCCAGGGGGCACTCAGCAATGTCTGGAGACATTTTTGGTTGTCACATTTAGGGATGTTCTACGGCCCCTAGTGGATAGTGGCCAGGGATGCTGTTAAACATCCTGCGATGCACAGGACAACACTCCCCACCCCAACAAGGAATTAGCCACTCTAAAATGCCAACAGAGCGTTCAGAGACTCTACTCTAGAATTATTATCCAGAATTAGCTTCAAAGCTTCATTAATTATCTTGGTGATTATACAGTTGATTCTGGAACAAGGGATTCTGCTATGCCCCCAGAGGGTATAATGTACTGATAGAAAAGCCAAGTGATACTTATTTTTTAATGTCTTACAGGATTGGAAACTTTCTTATTTCTTATTTTAAAAATCAAATCCTCGCCTGAATGTAGAGTACATGAACAAATGTTGAATCCATCAATAACCCGTTTTTGCCAGAGAAAGGACCACTTTCAAAAAAAAGATGTAGAATACTGGACATTTTACTTTGTCCTTCTTTCTGTTTCCTCCATGTTTTCCAATCATTATTTTGTCATTAGCATTTCCAGAACTGAACTTCTCTTAGATCTAACTTCAAGACCCTTTCCTTCCAAGGATCTTTTTTCAGTGACTTTTCACCTTTGGTGAAACTTCACCAAGCTACCTAGGAGTTCACAGCTGGTCACATACTAAAGGTTTATTTCTATTTCTGATTCTCTTCACTGTTAAAACCATGGTCTACCTTAAATTTGCATTCCAGAGAATGCTTTCCTATCTTCCATTCTTCTTGCTTCTTTAGAACTTTCCTGAGTATCTTCCGTTCTTTCTTTGGAGATTGGAACATTTCTGTCTTTGCAACATGTAATTCAATTTAAAAAAAATAAAATTTGTTAAAATAAGATCTTGAATATAACCATAACATACATAATACATAAAAGTGTTTTGTTTTCAACCAGAGATGGGAGGACTAATATGCCTCACCCAGCCTCCCCTTTTATTACAAGTGCAGAAACCATAAGTTTTAAAATCTTGGAGAGGGGTACCTGCAAAGAAGTGTGTATTTATTTTATTAATCAAAATGAAAGAAGGAAGAAGTATAAACAGTTTGAAAATAACAACGATGCCAAGTGTGGACTTTTCACCCTATTTTCCCCCTGCATCTCAATTGCTTGGAGGTATCCTAAATCTTGTATCTGTTGAAAATTCCTCATGTTGTGAAGAATTGTATTATCCTCATTGAACGCATTATTCAGATTTGCTGCCCCTTTTCTTCATTTTTAAAGACCACTTCTCAGGCTTCCCTGGTGGCGCAGTGGTTGAGAGTCCGCCTGCCGATGCAGGGGACGCGGGTTCGTGCCCCGGTCCGGGAAGATCCCACATGCCGCAGAGCGGCTGGGTCCGTGAGCCATGGCCGCTGAGCCTGCGCGTCCGGAGCCTGTGCTCCGCAACGGGAGAGGCCACAACAGTGAGAGGCCCGCGTACCTCAAAAAAAAAATAATAATAATAAGACTACTTCTCATTTTCCATTAGCTCTACCAAAACTATTCATTCATTGTGCTTGCTTCGGCAGCACGCATAGTCAAACTCATCGATTCGCTGAGTCATTACTGAGCATCAATTTCAAAGTCAGTGGAAGTTACTGAAGATGAATCAGAAGTCTTGCCTTCAAGGGTCTTGTAATAGAGTAGACAAGGCATATGCCCAATATAGCTTTACTTTGAAATAAAAAGTGATAACTGCCGAAAGATAAAGTGGCATGGGAATTTAGAAGGAAAAAAATGACTATCAGCTGAAATATTAAGAAAAGGATTATAGGAGACATGAAATTTGAAAAAAAGCCTTGAGAGATGAATGGTCTGAACACATAGGTATATGGGTGAGGCTCAGGAGAACTATATTTGGAGGAAAAGTAATATTGCAGCGCTTAATTCAACTGTGACAAAAGGTGACTGAAAATACTGACAGATACAATTATGAAAGGATATTGGGACCAAAATGTAAAGGGCACAATACCTGGATCTTGGGTCTCATTCTGCTTTATCTCTCGTGGCTCTTTCTACATGATTTTTTTAAACATCAAATATTTTATAGGAAGTCTGTATACTGGATTAATGTTCTATTAAAGAAAATCTTGGTTACCTATTCTGCTTTAAGTATTTGCTGATATGGACAAATTTTGGCATGCCAAATTGAAGAGTAATCTGATATACCTTCATAAGTTAGAGAATATAATAAGTGGAAACTTATCACCTACATATAATCAATAAGGAAATATTATTTAAAAACTTGGCCGAAGGTAACACAAATGACATTTTAGAATGAAATTGAATAGGTAATATTACTGGAAATAAGCCAAGCTTTATGTGTAATATTTTGAAAAAAGTAAAAAGAAAAATTATCAAATTTGTTTAAAAAGGATACTGCAAGCTTGTGGTTTTAAAATATACTTGTAAATCTAATGAAAGGGTTGGCAAGAAAATCTATTGTTCCCAGAGATGAAGGCAGGGGTTCGAAGTATTGCAATTATATTGACACAGTTGTCTACAAAATATGGAATTCAAAATTGTAAAATTACTTATTAGAGAAATGCAAATCAAAACTACAATGAGGCATCACCTCACACAGGTCAGAATGGCCATCATCAGAAAATCTACAAACAATAAATGCTGGAGAGAGTGTGGAGAAAAGGGAAGCCTTCTGCACTGTTGGTGGGAATGTAAATTGATACAGCCACTATGGAGAACAGTATGGAGGTTCCTTACAAAACTAAAAATTGAACTACCATGTGACCCAGCAATCCCACTACTGGGTGTAAACCCTGAGAAAACCATAATTCAAAAAGACATATGTACCACAATGTTAACTGCAGCACTATTTACAATAGCCAGGACATGGAAGCAACCTAAGTGTCCATTGACAGATGAATGGATAAAGATGTGGCACATATATATATAATGGAATATTACTTAGCCCTAAAAAGAAATGAAATTGGGTAATTTGTAGAGATGTGGATGGACCTAGAGACTGTCATACAGAGTGAAGTAAGTCAGAAAGAGAAAAACAAATATCGTATGTTAACGCATATATATGGAATCTAGAAAAATGGTACAGATGAACCAATTTGCAGGACAGGAATAGAAAGGCAGATGTAGAGAACAGTTGTGTGGATGGTAGGGGAAGGGGAGGGTGGGATGAATTGGGAGATTAGGTTTGACGTAAATACACTACCATGTGTAAAACAGATAGCCAGTAGGAACCTGCTGTATAGCACAGGGAGCTCAGCTTGGTGCTGTGTGATGGCCTAGTTGGGTGGGATGGTGGTGGGGAGGGAGGTCCAAGAGGGAGGGGGTGTGTGTACGTGTATGGCTGATTCACTTCACTGTGCAGCAGAAGCTAACACAACATTGTAAAGCAATTATACTGCAATTTAAAAAAACTGTAAAATTACTTAACACCAAAACATGTCTATAGCAATTCACACACTTGAGTTTTACCTTTATGACTATGCACTGACTGTAACGTAATATTAAAACCTTAAAAAATAAAACTCTGGCACCTCAGCTTTGTAGGTCCCTTAAGTACATTGTCAGTTTTCCAATCGGATCATTTATTTGAACTACTTTTGGTCTTCCAAAAGCCTTTTGATGGTTCCCCTAGGATCATTCTTTCTTCTTTTGTATTCAAATTGGGTAGAAACTACATAACTTGAGATTTATCCTCTTAAAAAAATCTTAAGTGTACTGTACAGTATTAACTGTAAGCACAATGTTGTACAGCAGATCTCTTAAGATTTTTTTCATCTTGCATGACTAAAACATGCATGACTGAACAATTACTCCCCATTTCCCCCTCCCCCTAACCCCTGGAAACCATCATTCTACTTTCTGTTTCTGAGTTTGACTACTGTAAATACCTCATACAAGTGGAATCATATAGGGACACCCTGGTGGCCCAGTGGATAAGACTCTGCAGTCCCAATGCAGGGGGCCTGGGTCTGATCCCTGGTCAGGGAACTAGATCCCACATGCATGCCACAACTAAGAGTTCGCATGCCACAACTAAGGAGCCTGAGAGCCACAAAAAAAGGAGCCCACCTGCTGCAACTAAGGAGCCCTGCAGCCACAACAAAGGAGCCCATGTGCTGCAACTAAGACCTGGTGCAACCAAATAAATTAAATAAATAAATAAATATTTTTAAAAGTGGAACTGTAGTATTTGTCCGTGTGTGTCTGTCTTGTCTCACTTAGCATAATTTCCTCAAGATTTGTCTATGTTGTAGCATGTGACAGGACTGCTTTCTTTTCTGTGGCTGAATAACATCCCACTGTATGTATATACCACACTTTCTGTCTATCATCCTTCTTTCTTACTGCCACATGATATCCTCACAATTCATTCCCATTACTAGCGGTAGCTTGGGTAAAACCTCTTCTCCTCAGAGCCTAAAGAACTAACTAATATGTTTTTCACCTGTCATCTGATTTAATGTTCCCCATAGACCTATGTGATATTTTATCTCCATTTTAAACTTAGAAAGTGAGGCTAAGAATCTTAACCTAAGTCACAAAACTAGAGAGTGGCACAGACTGGATTCAAACCTAGAAATGTGTGACCACAGAGGCCATGCTATTGTGCTGCCTTCCAGACTTAAAATGCCAACAGTTGGGAATGTAAATTGGTGTAGCCACTATGGAGAACAGTATGGAGGTTCCTTAAAAAACTAAAAATAGAGCTATCATATGACCCAGCAATCCCACTCCTGTGTATATAACCGGAAAAAACTATAATTTGAAAAGATACATGCGCTCCAGTGTTCATAGCAGCACTGTTTACAATAGCCAAGACATGGAAACAACCTAAGTGTCCATTGACAGATGAATGGATAAAGAAGATGTGGTACATATATACAATGGAATATTACTCAGCCATAAAAAAGAATGAAATAATGCCATTTGTGGCAACATGGATGGACCTAGAGATTATCATACTCAGTGAACTAAGTCAGACAGAGAAAGACACATTGATATTACTTATATGTGGAATCTAAGAAAAAGATACAAATCAACTTATTTACAAAACAGAAACAGACTCACAGACATAGAAAACAAACTTATGGTTCCCAAAGGGGAAAGGGGGTGAGAGAGGGACAAATTAGGAGTTTGGGATTAGCAGATACAAAGTACTATGTATAAAATAGATAAACAACAAGGTCCTACTATATAGCACAGGGAACTATTATATTCAATACCCTGTAATAAACAGTAATGGAAAAGAATATGAAAAAGAATGTTTATACATGTATAACTGAATCACTTTGCTGTACACCAGAAATTAATACAATGTTGTTAATCAGCTATACTTCAATAAAAAAAATTTTTTAATGCCAGCAGGCTGTGATCTCACACTTCTAACTGAAAATAATAGTGTAATATTTTTCATAATACTTTCATATCTTTAGCCAATTGGATAATAAGACTGTTTTACTTGTTCCTATGTGGGATATAAATGAAAAAGGTAATAACATTCTCATTTACAGATGAGGAACCCTAAGATTCCACCCAATTTGGAGACTGTATAAAGTAAACCACTGCAGAGCAAAAGACACATGCTTTAGAGCCAACCTGCTCCACATAACAGGTATATGAACTTCTGCACCTCTTTAGTAGAGAAGGAGAAATAATGACATTGATCTCACAGAATAATGGGAGGATTAAAGTTAAATGAAATCTAGCCCAATAATGGGCAAATAAAAGGTGTTCAATAAATGACTGTTCTCTTCCTCTTCCATTCCAGATCCCACCCACCAATTCTAAGAATGAAATCACACTGTCCTTAATAGCCACAAAACTCTTCAAGGTCAAACTATAATGTGAAATGCATGAAGTATGATTCATCATATAGGATTTCCTTAGATTTAAAGAATGTCATTTTATCCAGGACTACTCATGTCTATTTATGCTTACTTGCTAATTTATTTCCACCCCACCTTCTTCTAAAAAGTATTTGAGGCAGACAACTCAACTCCTAAATCAAATTTCCTAGATATAAACAGTGACATAAACACGAAAGAGCTCATTCTTTCTGAAATCTTCCAAGGAAACAATTGCCTATAGAAAAGGAAAGACGTGTTAAGGCACAAAGATCTGAAAGCCACATACATTTAGAATTGAGTACTGACTTTATCGTCAAAAAAGCTACATTCTAAAAATTTGCCCTCTCTGAGCCCTAATTTCCACATTGGTGAAATGAGAAAGTGGGATTAGTTGATCCTTCATTTTCTTCCCAATTTTATGATGTAATGACATTATGGAAGAAGAGCATCAATCATGGAGTCTGCCCACTACCTTAAAATTGAAGTGCAGGAGAGTGCCAGCTGCTACAAAGAGTCTTCCCTGTCCACCTGGCTTCAGGAAACACTCCCTCCTCTAACCTCCTCTAGCATATATATATTGACTTGATCACCCATTTGACACATTATTTTAAGGATTAAATTATGACTTGCTTTTGTTTTCATAGCTGTATATCTAACAGAACAGAGACAGTACCTTATACATTTTCATAACCACAATACATGATAAAGTATCAAAAGACAGTGACTGCCTGCTGATAAGGGAAACTTTTCATTCGCCCAGAATTTAAATTCTTTAATCCGTTTACAATTATGAATACTCCCTGGTCCATGCAGAACATTTTCTGTCATTAACATTGGTCTCAGACATTATAAACCACTTTCACCTTAATTATTACATTTGTTGCCTCCAATAACCTCAAATCTTGCACAGTTTTGTCTGATCTACATTTCTAGAACATTTTACAAGCAGGGAAGCACGACAAGTAAAGGACAATACAGATTAGGTTATGGGGCCTAAATCCACCATTACCAGCCATGAAAACCAGAAAATTACTTAAAATTTCTGAGACTTGGTTGAGATTAAACTATTTCATAGAATTATTGTGAGGATTAATTAGAAAATATTTGAAAATTCCTAGGATTTAGTAGGTACTTAATAAACGGTAACTATTAGTTCCATAAAAAATTAAGGTATTGGGAAGGAAAACATAAAACTATCTTTGTGCACAGATGACATGATCGTCTATGTAGAAAATCCAAAACAATCATAAAAAGACTCCCAGAATTAATAAGCGATTATGGCAAGGTTGCAAGATACAAGGTTAATATACAAAATCAATCACTTTTCTATATTCTAGCAATGAAAAATTGAATTTAAAATTAAAAACACAGGGTAGCTTGTGCTCTAGAGCATAAGCTTGTGCCTCTCCATTCTTCAATCAAAGAATGAAGCTTTCCTTTGCTTCTGAACTGAGCTCAGTTTTGTTCTATTGTCCTGAGAGACACTGGGCAGGAGGACTGTTGTTAGGGACTGACTCCAGAGGGTGGTAACAAAACCAGCCATGTGGCTGACAGGGTCTCAGTGCTCCAGTAGGGGGTCAGGTCTGAGCCTCTCAGGTGGGAGAGCCAAGTTCAGGACATTGGACCACCAGACACCTCCAGGCCCCACGTAATATCAGTTGGCGAGAGCTCTCCCAGAGATCTCCATCTCAACACAAAGACCCAGATCCACTCAAGGACCATCAAGCTGTGGTGCCGGACATCCCATACCAAATAACTAGCAAGACAGGAACACAACCCCACCCATTAGAGGAGAGGTTGCCTAAAATCATACTAAGTTCACAGACACTCCAAAACACACCACCAGACGTGGTCCTGCCCACCAGAAAAAAAGATCCAGCCTCATCCACCAGAACACAGGCACCAGTCTCCTCAAGCAGGAAGCCTACACAACCCACTGAACCAACGTTACCCACTGGGGGCAGATACCAAAAACAAGGGGAATTACAAACCTTCAGCCTGAGAAAAGGAGACCCCAAACACAGTAAGTTAAGCAAAATGAGAAGACAGAAAAATACGCACCAGATGAAGGAACAAGGTAAAAACCCACCAGACCAAACAAATGAAGAGGAAATAGGCAGTCTACCTGAAAAAGAATTCAGAGTAATGATAGTAAAGATGATCCAAAATGTTGGAAACAGAATGGAGAAATTACCAGAAACATTTAACAAGGACACAGAAGAACTAAAGAGCAAACAGACAATGATGAACAACACAATAAATGATATTAAAAATTCTTTAGAAGGAATCAATAGCAGAATAACTGAGACAGAAGAACGGAGAAGTGACCTAGATGATAAAAGAGTGGAAATAACTACCAGAGAGCAGAATAAAGAAATAAGACTGAAAAGAATTGAGGACAATCTCAGAGACTTCTGGGACAACATTAAATGTGCCAACGTTCGAATTATAGGGGCCCCAGAAGAAGAAGAGAAAAAGAAAGGGGCTGAGAAAATATTTGAAGAGATTATAGTTGAAAACTTCCCTAATATGGGAAAGGAAATAGTCAGTCAAGTGCAGGAAGTGCATAGAGTCCCATACAGGATAAATCCAAGGAGAAATATGCCAAGACACATATTAAGCAAACTATCAAAAATTAAATACAAAGAAAAAATATTAAAAGAGGTTGAGGGAAAAGCAACATATAACATACAAGGGAATCCCCATAAGGTAAACAGCTGATCTTTCAGCAGAAACTGCAAGCCAGAAGGGAGTGGCAGGATATATTTAAAGTGATGAAAGGGAAAAACCTACAACCAAGATTACTCTGCCCAGCCAGGATCTCATTCAGATTCAACAGAGAAATTAAAAATTTTACACAGAAGCAAAAGTTAAGAGAATTCAGCACCAACAACACAGGTTTACAACAAATGCTAAAGGGACTTCTCTAGGCAGGAAACACAACAGAAGGAAAAGACCTACAATAACAAACCCAGAACAATTAAGAAAATGGTAATAGAAACATACATATCGATAACTACCTTAAATGTAAATGGATTAAATGCTCCAACCAAAAGACATAGACTGGCTGAATGTTTACAAAAACAAGAGCCATACATATGCTGTCTACAAGAGACCCACTTCAAACCTAGGGACACATACAGACTGAAAGTGAGGGGATGGAAAATGATATTCCATGCAAATGGAAATCAAAAGAAAGCTGGAGTAGCAATACTCATATCAGACAAAATAGACTTTAAAATAAAGACTATTACAAGAGACAAAGAAGGACACTACATAATGATCAAGGGATCAATCCAAGAAGAAGATATAACAATTGTAAATATTTATGCACCCAACATAGGAGCACCTCAATACCTAAGGCAAATGCTAACAGCCATAAAAGGGGAAATCGACACTAACACAATAATAGTAGGGGATGTTAACACCCCACTTTCACCAATGGACAGATCATCCACAATGAAAATAAATAAGGAAACACAAGCTTTCAGACACATTAAACAAGATGGACTTAATTGATATGTATAGGACATTCCATCCGAAAACAACAGAATACACTTTCTTCTCAAGTGCTCATGGAGCATTCTCCAGGATAGACCATATCTTGGGTCACAAATCAAGCCTTGATAAATTTAAGAAAATTGAAATCGTATCAAGTATCTTTTCTGACCACAATGCCATGAGACTAGATATCAATTACAGGAAAAAATCTGTAAAAAATACATAAACCTGGAGGATAAAAAATATACTACTTAATAACCAAGAGATCACTGAAGAAATCAAAGAGGAAATCAAAAAATACCTAGAAACAAATGACAATGAAAATATGACAACCCAATACCTATGGGATGCAGCAAAAGCAGTTCTAAGAAGGAGGTATAGAGCAATACAAGCCTACCTCAAGGAACAAGAAACATCTCAAATAAACAAATAAACCTTACATCTAAATCAGTTAGAGAAAGAAGAACAAAGAAAACCCAAAGTTAGCAGAAGGAAAGACATCATAAAGATCAGATCAGAAATAAATGAAAGAAATGAAGGAAACAATAGCAAAGATCAATAAAATTAAAAGGTGGTTCTTTGAGAAGATAAACAAAATTGATAAAGCACTAGCCAGACTCATGAAGAAAAAAAGAGATAAGACTCAAATCAACAGAATTAGAAATGAAAAAGGAAAAGTAACAACTGACACTGCAGAAATACAAAGGATCAGGAGGGATTACTACAAGCAACTATATGCCATCAAAATGGACAACCTGGAAGAAATGGACAAATTCTTAGAAAAGCATAACCTTCCAAGACTGAACCAGGAAGAAATAGAAACTATAAACAGACCAATCACAAGCACTGAAATTGAAACTGTGATTAAAAATCTTACAACAAACAAAAGCCCAGGACCAGATGGCTTCACAGGCGAATTCTAACAAACATTTTGAGAAGAGCTAACACCTATCCTTCTCAAACTCTTCCAAAATATAACAGAGGGAGAAACACTCCCAAACTCATTCTACGAGGCCACCATCACCCTGATACCAAAACCAGACAAGGATGTCACAAAGAAAGAAAACTACAGGCCAATATCACTGATGAACATAGATGCAAAAATCCTCAACAAAATACTAGCAAACAGAATCCAACAGTACATTAAAAGGATCATACACCATTATCAAGTGGGATTTATCCCAGGGATGCAAGGACTCTTCAATATACACAAATCAATCAATGTGATACACCATATTAACAAATTGAAGGATAAAAACCATATGATTATCTCAACAAATGCAGAAAAAGCTTTCAACAAAATTCAACAGCTATTTATGATAAAAACCCTCTGGAAAGCAGGCATAGAAGGAATTTACCACAACATAATAAAGACCATATATGACCAACCCACAGCCAACATCGTTCTCAATGGTGAAAAACTGAAAGCATTTCCACTAAGATCAGGAACAAGACAAGGTTGCCCACTCTCACCACTATTATCCAACATAGTGCCGGAAGTTTTAAACACAGCAGTCAGAGAAGAAAAAGAAATAAAAGGAATCCAAATCAGAAAAGAAGAAGTAAAGCTGTCACTGTTTTCAGATGACATGATACTATACACAGAGAATCCCAAAGATGCTACCAGAAAACTACTAGAGCTAATCAATGAATTTGGTAAAGTGGCAGGATACAAAATTAATGCACAGACATCTCTTGCAATCCATACACTAATGATAAGAAATCTGAAAGAGAAATTAAGGAAACACTCCCATTTACCACTGCAAGAAAAAGAATAAAATACCTGGGAATAAACCTACCTAAGGAGACAAAAGACCTGTATGCAGAAAATTATAAGACACTGATGAAAGAAATTAAAGATGATACAAATAGATGGAGAGATATACCATGTTCTTGGATTGGAAGAATCAACATTGTGAAAATGACTTCACTACCCAAAGCAATCTATAGATTCAATGCAACCCCTATCAAACTACCACTGGCATTTTTCACAGAACTAGAATAAAAAATTTTGCAATTTGTATGGAAACACAAAAGACCCCGAATAGCCAAAGCAATCTTGAGAACGAAAGAAGGAACTGGAGGAATCAGGCTCCCTGACTTCAGACTATACTGCAAAGCTACAGTTATCAAGACAGTATGGTACTGGCACAAAAACAGAAAGATAGATCAATGGAACAGGATAGAAAGCCCAGAGATAAACCCATGCACATATGGACACCTTATCTTTGATAAAGGTGGCAGGAATGTACAGTGGAGAAAGGACAGCCTCTTCAATAAGTGGTGCTGGGAAAACTGGACAGGTACATGTAAAAGTATGAGATTAGATCACTCCCTAACACCATACACAAAAATAAGCTCAAAATGGATTAAAGACCTAAATGTAAGGCCAGAAACTATCAAACTCTTAGACGAAAACATAGGCAGAACACTCTATGACATAAATCACAGCAAGATCCTTTCTGACCCACCTCCTAGAGTAATGGAAATAAAAACAAAAATAAACAAATGGGACCTAATGAAACTTCAAAGCTTTTGCACAGCAAAGGAAACCATAAACAAGACCAAAAGACAACCCTCAGAATGGGAGAAAATATTTGCAAATGAAACAACCGACAAAGGATTAATCTCCAAAATTTACAAGCAGCTCATGCAACTCAATAACAAGAAAACAAACAACCCAATCCAAAAATGGGCAGAAGACCTAAATAGACATTTCTCCAAAGAAGATATACAGACTGCCAACAAACACATGAAAGAATGCTCAACATCATTAATCATTAGAGAAATGCAAATCAAAACTACAGTGAGATATCATCTCACACCAGTCAGAATGGCCATCATCAAAAAATCTAGAAACAATAAATGCTGGAGAGGGTGTGGAAAAAAGCAAACACTCTTGCACTGCTGGTGGGAATGTGAATTGGTTCAGCCACTATGGAGAACAGTATGGAGGTTCCTTAAAAAACTACAAATAGAACTACCATATGACCCAGCAATCCCACTACTGGGCATATACCCTGAGAAAACCAAAATTCAAAAAGAGTCATGTACCAAAATGTTCATTGCAGCTCTATTTACAATAGCCCGGAGATGGAAACAACCTAAGTGCCCATCATCGGATGAATGGATAAAGAAGGTGCAGCACATATATACAATGGAATATTACTCAGCCATAAAAAGAAACGAAATTGAGCTATTTGTAATGAGGTGGATAGACCTAGAGTCTGTCATACAGAGTGAAGTAAGTCAGAAAGGAAAAGACAAATACCGTATGCTAACACATATATATGGAATTTAAGAAAAAAAAATGTCATGAAGAACCTAGGGGTAAAGCAGGAATAAAGACGCAGACCTCCTAGAGAACGGACTTGAGGTTATGGGGAGGGGGAAGGGTGAGCTGTGACAGGGCGAGAGAGAGTCATGGGCATATACACACTAACAAACGTAGTAAGGTAGATAGCTAGTGGGAAGCAGCCGCATGGCACGGGGATATTGGCTCGGTGCTTTGTGACGGCCTGGAGGGTTGGGATGGGGAGGGTGGGAGGGATGGAGACGCAAGAGGGAGGACATATGGGAACATATGTTTATGTGTGACTGATTCACTTTGTTATAAAGCAGAAACTAACACACCATTGTAAAGCAATTATACCCCAATAAAGATGTTAAAAAAAAAAAAAAAACTACAATGAGCTATCACATCACACTGGTCAGAATGGCCATCATCAAAAAATCTGTAAACAGTAAATGCTGGAGAGTGTGTGGAGAAAAGGGAACCCTCTTGCCCTGTTGGTGGGAATATAAATTGATACAGCCACTGTGGAGAACAGTATGGAGGTTCCTTATAAAACTAAAAATTGAACTACCATATGACCCAGCAATCCTACTACTGGGCTATACCCTGAGAAAACCATAATTCACAAAGAGTCTTGTACCAAAATGTTCATTGCAGCTCTATTTACAACAGCCAGGACATGGAAGCAACATAAGTGTCCACTTACAGATGAATGGATAAAGAAGGTGTGGCACATATATACAATGGAATATTACTCAGCCATAAAAAGAAATAAAATTGAGATATTTGTAGTGAGGTGGATGGACCTAGAGTCTGTCATACAGAGGGAAGTAAGTCAGAAAGAGAAAAACAAATAATGTATGCTAACACATATATATGGAATCTAAAAAAAAAAAAAAGGTTCTGAAGAACCTAGAGGCAGGACAGGAATAAAGACTAAAGATGCAGACGTAGAGAATGGACTTGAGGACACAGGGAGGGGGAAGGGTAAGCTGGGACGAAGTAAGAGAGTGGCATGGACATATATACACTACAAAATGTAAAGAGATAGCTAGTGGGAATCAGCCGCATAGCACAGGCAGATCAACTCGGTGCTTGATGACCACCTAGAGGGGTGGGATAGGGAGAGTGGGAGGGAGATGCAAGAGGGAGGAGATATGGGGATATATGTATACGTATAGCTGATTCACTTTGTTATACAGCAGAAAGTAACACAACATCGTAAAGCAATTATACTCCAGTAAAGAAGTTATAAAAAATTAAAAACACAATATCATTTACATCAGCACCCATAAAAATGAAGTACTTAGGTATAAATATAGCAAAATGTGTACACGATCTATATGTGGAAAACTATAAAACCATTATGTATGAAAATTTTTAAACAACTTAATAAATGAAGTTATATTCCATAGTCATGGATAGGAGGACTCAATATTATCAAGATGTCAGGGGCTTCCCTGGTGGCGCAGTGGTTGAGAATCCACCTGCCGATGCAGGGGACACGGGTTCGTGCCCCAGCCCACGAAGATCCCACATGCCGTGGAGCGGCTAGGCCCGTGAGCCATGGCCGCTGAGCCTGCACGTCTGGGAGAGACCACAACAGTGAGAGGCCCGCGTACAGCAAAAAAAAAAAAAAAAAAAAGATGTCAGTTTTTCCAAACTTGATCTACAGATTCAATGCAATCACAATCAAAGTCCAGCAAGTTATTTTGTAGATACTGACAAACTGATTCTAAAGTTTGTATGAAGACACAAGACCCAGGATAGTCAATACGATGGTGAAGAAGTAAAACAAAGTTGGAAGAGAGATGCTATAAAGCTTAGACTTACTATAAAGCTACAGTAATCAAGACAATGTGGGATTGGCAAAAGAAGACAAAAAGATCAATGGAACAGAACAGAGAGCCCAGAAATAGACCACATAAATATAGTCAATTGATCTTTGACAAAGAAGCAAAGGCATACAATGGCAAAAAGACAGTCTTTTAAATATATGATGCTGGAACAAATGAACATCCACAAGCAAAAAATAAATAAATCCAGACATAGACTTTACATCCTTCACAAAGATTAACTCAATAGAAAGATTACCTTAAAATGTAAAATGCAAAATTATAAAACTCCTAGAGGATAATGCAGGAGAAAACCTAGATAACTTTGGGTACAGTGATGACTTTTTAGATACAATACCAAAAGCATGATCCATGAAAGAAATAATTGATAAGCTGTAGATAACCAAAATTGAAAACTTCTGCTCTGCAAAAGACAATGTCAAGACAGTGAGAAGACAAGCCACAGACTGGGTGAAATACTGGCAAAAGATATCTGATAAAGGGCTGCTAACCTAAATATACAAAAAACTCTTAAAACAACAATAAGAAAACCTGATTTAAAAATGGGCTAAAGACCTTAAAAGAGACCTTACCAAAGAATATATACAGATGACAAATAAGCATATTTTAAAAATGCACCACATCATATTTCATCAGGGAAATGCAAATTAAAACAACAGTGAATAAAAACAATGAATAAAAAAACATATTAAAACTACACAGCTATCAGAATGGCCAAAATCCAGAACACTGGAAACACCAACTGCTGGTGAGAATGTGAAGCAACAAGAATTCTCATTCATCGCTGGTGGGAATGCAAAATGGTACAGCCACCTTGGAAGAGAGTTGGGCAGTTCCTTACAATACTAAACATACTTTTACAATACAATCCAACAATACTGTCCTTGGTATTTACCCAAAGGAGTTTAAAATGTATGTCCACACAAAAACCTCCAATGGATGTTTATAGCAGCTTTACTCATAACTGTCCAGACTTGGAAGCAGCCAAGATGTCCTTCAGTAGGTGAATGGATAAGTAAAGTGTAGTACATCCAGAAGCAGGAATATTAATCAGTCTCAATAGAAATGAGCTATCAAACCATTAAGATATATAGAGAAACCTTAAATGCATATTACTAAATGAAAGAAGCCAATCTAAAAAGGCTACACACTGTAGGATCCTAACTATTGATATATGACACTCTTGAAAAGGCAAAACTGTAGAGATAGTAAAAAAAGTCAGTGGTTGCCAGGAGTTGGGTGTGGGGTGGTGTTTAGAATGAATAATACAAGCAAAGAGGATATTTAGGGGAGTGAAAATACTTTGTATGATACCATAATGAAGGATACGTGTCATTACACATTTGTCCAGACCCATAGGTAATCATAGGATGTACAACACAAAGAGTAAACTATAATATAAACTATGGACTTTGGGTAATTATGATGTGCCAATGCAGGTTCATCAGTTGTAATAAATGTGCCACTCCCATAGGGGATGGTCATAACGGGGAGGCTATGCATATGGATGTTGCAGGGGGTATATGGGAAATATCTGTATCTTCCCCTCAATTTTGCTGCTATTTTAAAACTGCTCTAAAAAACTGTCTTAATTTAAAAAAATTTTTAAATTAATCTTACCTTGTGACTTCCAGCCTCAAAAGTCTTCCAATGACTCCTCCCAGCTTCAGAATAAAAATCTTCCTACTCATCTCTGCTTTCAAAGTTCACATAATTTAGCTATGACTTACCTATTGGAATATATGTTGAATCTATGTGAGTTCTTGGACTTTGACAACATCCTGGCTTGTGAATATATCTTCTTATTCCTCCACTTGGCACTGTAGAAAGAGTAAGAATTTTAAAGCTAGACACAAACTGAGTTTGAATTCAGGCTCTGCCACTTCATATCCATGGGACCCTACACATTTCACTTAATCTAGCTCCATCTGTGAAAAGGTGATGGTAACATAAGGATTGCTGATAATATCTATAGTACTTATAACTCAGGACCTGGCACAGAGTAGGCACTCACTAGTTGGGAACGGTAGTGATAATGAGGATGATGGGTTTTTGGCCACTGAGCAGAGATGCAGAAAGTGGTAGGTAGTGGGAAAGAAAGAAGGTGATCTGATCAGAAAAGGGACTTTAGTTTTGCATCTTGGGGACTGAGGATTTCCATGTCATGATGAGGCCTAGGGTGTGTCTGCCAATGTGGAAAAGAACACATAAATGAATAGAGAACAAAATCAGCCTTCTGTTAGGAGAAGCGTGGAACACATGCTGAGTAGAAAACAGCACTGGTCACTAGAGGCCAATACATGGGCTTATCTCCAGTGTGGCAACAGGACCCACTTGAAGGAATGCTTCAGTCCCAAGATTAGATGATAGCATTTGCTTCATAAATTCCTTTAAAATTGAAGACCTGATATTTTAGAGTGACAATACAATAAATACATTTCCATGGTTTATTAACTTGAATGACAGAAAATAATCATTTGTGAAGGATGTAAGAATTAAAGTAACGGCATGCTATTTTTTGTCATTCATTCACAAAGTTCATTACTTTAACAAGCAGTCACTGAGCAAGTGCTGTATGCTGGATAGAGTTCTAGACAGTGAGTATACCAACATAAATTCATCAATGTGTGTGGTCTAGGGGTGGGGGGAATGGTGACAAACATGTAAGTTATCACAATGCAACATTTTTCTTCCTATTCTATACAAAGTAGAATGGAAAAATGGTCCAATACACTGGGTCAAGTATATACATATACGATGAGAAATAATAAATATAATAAATAAGCATATGCATACTTTCATCTTAGTAGCAACAGAATGGAGGATCTTTATTGTTGACCCTGTTACATAGACCCTAAGTATTATAGGTATTAATTCTAATTGAAAAATGAAATTGCATACAGATATAGATAGGTAGCACGGCTACTTTCCGAAGTGCAGTTCTAACAAGTCCAGCAGGCTGACAGCTAACTAACTACAAGATGTATTTGCTAAAGATATTACAGACAACTCTCTATAAAGAATAATAATTTAAAAGTGGAACTCAGAGACCCTCTAAGATCCCCCCAGACGCAGGCCCTCACTGATCCCCTGCGGATACCAGGGTCTCACCTGGGGGCCACCTCAGTGCCTGCCACCTCCCAAAACCAGTGCAGGGTCGGGGGTAGGGAGAGATGCATAAACAGTAACAGGACCCGGGATGGGCACTCTCTGTATGGAAGCCTAGAGCCTAAGTGTTCAAAAGGCTGCAGAGGAGGAAGATGGCGGAAGAGTAAGACGCGGAGATCACCTTCCTCCCCACAGATACACCAGAAATACATCTACACGTGGAACAACTCCTACAGAACACCTACTGAACGCTGGCAGAAGACCTCAGACTTCCCAAAAGGCAAGAAACTCCCCCACGTACCTGGGTAGGGCAAAAGGAAAAAAGAAAAAACAGAGACAAAAGAATAGGGACGGGACATGCACCTCTGGGAGGGAGCTGTGAAGGACGAAAGGTTTCCACACACTAGGAAGCCCCTTCGTGGGTAGAGACTGTGGGTGGCGGAGGGGGAAAGCTTCGGAGCCACGGAGAAGAGCACAGCAACAGGGGTGCGGAGGGCAAAGCGGGGAGACTCCCGCACAGAGGATCGGTGCCGACCGACACTCACCAGCCCGAGAGGCTTGTCTGGTCACCCGCCGGGGCGGGCGGGGCTGCGAGCTGAGGCTCGGGCTTCGGTCGGAGCGCAGGGAGAGGACTGGGGTTGGCGGCGTGAACACAGCCTGAAGGGGTTAGTGCACCACTAGCCGGGAGTGAGTCCGGGAAAAGGTCTGGGCCTGCCGAAGAGGCAAGAGACTTTTTCTTCCCTCTTTCTTTCCTGGTGCGCGAGGAGAGGGGATTAAGAGTGCTGCTTAAAGGAGCTCCAGAGATGGGCGCGAGCGCGGACCCCAGAGACGGGCAGGAGACGCTAGGGCTGCTGCTGCCGCCACCAAGAAGCCTGGGTGTGAGCACAGGTCACTCTCCACAACTCCCCTCCAGGGAGCCTGTGCAGCCCGCCACTGCCAAGGTCCCGGGATCCAGGGACAACTTCCTCGTGAGAACGCACGGCTCGCCTCAGGCTGGTGCAACGTCACGCTGGCCTCTACCGCCGCAGGCTCACCCCGCACTCCGTGCACCTCCCTCCCCCCGGCCTGAGTGACCCAGAGCCCCCGAAGCAGCGGCTTCTTTAACCCCGTCCTGTCTGAGCAAAAAACAGACGCCCTCCAGCAACCTACACGCAGAGGCGGGGCCAAATCCAAAGCTGAGCCACTGGGAGCTGTGAGAACAAAGAAGAGAAAGGGAAATCTCTCCCAGCAGCCTCAGAAGCAGATTAAAGCTCCACAATCAACTTGATGTACCCTGCATCTGTGGAATACATGAACACACAACGAATCATCCCAAATTGAGGAGGTGGACTTTGAGAGCAAGATTTATTATTTTTTCCCCTTTTCCTCTTTTTGTGAGTGTGTATGTGTATGCTTCGGTGTGAGATTTTGTCTGTATAGCTTTGCTTCCACCATTTGTCCTAGGGTTCTATCCGTCCGTTTTTTTAAATTTTTTTCCTTAATAATTATTTTTTTTATTTTAATAACTTTATTATATTTTACTTTATATTATTTTATTTTATTTATTTCTTTTTTCCTTCCTTTCCTCCTTCCTCCCTGGTTCCCTCCGTCCCTCCCTCCCTCACTCCTTTCTTTCTTTCTTTCTTTCTTTCCTTCTTTCATTTCTTTCTTTCTTCCTTCCTTTCTTTCTTTCTACTTCTACTTTCTTTCTACTTTTTCTCCCTTTTTCTTTCTTTCTTTCTACTTTTTCTTTCTTTCTTTCTAATTTTTCTCCCTTTTATTCTGAGCCATGTGGATGAAAGGCTCTTGGTGCTGCAGCCAGGAGTCAGTGCTGTGCCTCCGAGGTGGGAGAGCCAACTTCAGGACACTGGTCAACAAGAGACCTCCCAGCTCCACATAATATCAAACGGCAAAAATCTCCCAGAGATCTCCATCTGAACGCCACCACCCAGCTTCACTCAACGACAAGCAAGCTACAGTGCTGGACACCCTATGCCAAACAACTAGCTAAACAGGAACACAACCCTACCCATTAGCAAAGAGGCTGCCGAAAATCATAATGAGTCCACGGACACCCCAAAACACACCACCAGACGTGGACCTGCCCACCAGAAAGGCAAGATCCAGCCTCATCCACCAGAACACAGGCACTAGTCCCCGCCACCAGGAGGCCTACACAACCCACTGAACAAACCTTAGCCACTGCGGACAGACACCAAAAACAATGGGAACTACGAACCTGCAGCCTGCAAAAAGGAGACCCCAAACACAGTAAGATAAGCAAAATGAGAAGACAGAAAAACACACCGCAGATGAAGGAACAAGATAAAAACCCACCAGATGTAACAAATGAAGAGGAAATAGACAGTCTACCTGAAAAAGAATTCAGAATAATGATAGTAAAGATGATCCAAAATCTTGGAAATAGAAGAGACAAAATGCAAGAAACATTTAACAAGGACCTAGAAGAACTAAAGATGAAACAAACAATGATGAACAACACAATAAATGAAATTTAAAATGCTCTAGATGGTATCAATAGCAGAATAACTAAGGCAGAAGAACGGATAAGTGACCTGGAAGATAAAATAGTGGAAATAACTACTGCAGAGCAGAATAAAGAAAAAAGAATGAAAAGAACTGAGGACAGTCTCAGAGACCTCTGGGACAACATTAAACGCACCAACATTTGAATTATAGGGGTTCCAGAAGAAGAAGAGAAAAAGAAAGGGACTGACAAAATATTTGAAGAGATTACAGTTGAAAACTTCTCTAACATGGGAAAGGAAATAGCAAATCAAGTCCAGGAAGCACAGATAGTCCCATACAGGATAAATCCAAGGAGAAATATGCCAAGACACATATTAATCAAACTGTCAGAAATTAAATACAAAGAAAACATATTAAAAGCAGCAAGAGAAAAACAACAAATAACACACAAGGGAATCCCCATAAGGTTAACACCTGATCTTTCAGCAGAAGCTATGCAAGCCAGAAGGGACTGGCAGGACATACTTAAAGTGAGGAAAGGGAAAAAACCTACAACCAAGATTACTCTGCCCAGCCAGGATCTCATTCAGATTTGATGGAGAAATTTAAACCTTTACAGACAAGCAAAAGCTGAGAGAGTTCAGCACCACCAAACCAGCTCTACAACAACTGCTAAAGGAACTTCTCTAGGCAAGAAACACGAGAGAAGGAAAAGAGCTACAATAACAAACCCAAAACAATTAATAAAATGGGAATAGGAACATACATATTGATAATTACCTTAAATGTAAATGGACTAAATGCTCCCACCAAAAGACACAGATTGGCTGAATGGATACAAAAACAAGACCCATATATTTGCTGTCTACAAGAGACCCACTTCAGACCTAGAGACACATACAGACTGAAAGTAAGGGGATGGAAAAAGATACTCCATGCAAATGGAAACCAAAAGAAAGCTGGAGTAGCAATACTCATATCAGACAAAATAGACTTTAAAATAAAGACTATTAGAAGAGACAAAGAAGGACACTACATAATGATCAAGGGATCGATTCAAGTAGAAGATATAACAATTGTAAATATTTATGCACCCAACATAGGAGCACCTCAATACATAAGGCAAATACTAACAGCCATAAAAGGGGAAATCGACAGTAACATATTCATAGTAGGGGGCTTTAACACCCCACTTTCACCAATGGACAGATCATCCAAAATGAAAATAAATAAGGAAACCCAACCTTTAAATGATACATTAAACAAGACGGACTTAATTGATATTTATAGGACATTCCATCCAAAAACAACAGAATACACATTTTTCTCGAATGCTAATGGAACATTCTCCAGGATAGATCATATCTTGGGTCACAAATCAAGCCTGGGTAAATTTAAGAAAATTGAAATTGTATCAAGTATCTTTTCCGACCACAACGCTATGAGACTAGGTATCAATTACAGGAAAAGATCTGTAAAACATACAAACACATGGAGGCTAAACAATACACTACTTAATGACGCAGTGATCACTGAAGGAGTCAGAGGAAATCAAGAAATACCTAGAAACAAATGACAATGGAGACACGACGACCCAAAATCTATGGGATGCAGCAAAAGCAGTTCTAAGAGGGAAGTTTATAGGAATACAATCCTACCTCAAGAAACAGGAAACATCTCAAATAAGCAACCTAACCTTGCACCTAAAGGAATTAGAGAAAGAGGAACAAAAAAACTCCAAAGTTAGCAGAAGGAAAGAAATCATAAAAATCAGAACAAAAATAAATGAAAAAGAAATGAAGGAAATGATAGCAAAGATCAATAAAACTAAAAGCTGGTTCTTTGAGAAGATAAACAAAACTGATAAACCATTAGCCAGACTCATGAAGAAAAAAAGAGATAAGACTCAAATCAACAGAATTAGAAATGAAAAAGGAGAAGTAACAACTGACACTGCAGAAATACAAAAGATCATGAGAGATTACTACAAGCAACTCTATGCCAATAAAATGGACAACCTGGAAGAAATGGACAAATTCTTAGAAAAGCACAACCTGCCAAGACTGAATCAGGAAGAAATAGAAAATACGAACAGACCAAGCACAAGCACTGAAATTGAAACTGTGATTAAAAATCTTCCAACAAAGAAAAGCCCAGGACCAGATGGCTTCACAGGCAAATTCTATCAAACATTTAGAGAAGAGCTAACACCTATCCTTCTCAAACTCTTCCAAAATATAACAGAGGGAGAAACACTCCCAAACTCATTCTACGAGGCCACCATCATCCTGATACCAAAACCAGACAAGGATGTCACAAAGAAAGAAAACTACAGGCCAATGTCACTGATGAACATAGATGCAAAAATCCTCAACAAAATACTAGCAAACAGAATTCAAGAGCACATTAAAAGGATCATACACCATGATCAAGTGGGGTTTATTCCAGGAACACAAGGATTCTTCGATATATGCAAATCAATCAATGTGATAAACCATATTAACACATTGAAGGATAAAAACCATATGATCATCTCAATAGAGGCAGAGAAAGCTTTCGACAAAATTCAACACCCATTTATGATAAAAACCCTGCAGAAAGTAGGCATAGAGGGAACTTTCCTCAACATAATAAAGGCCATATATGACAAACCCACAATGAACATCGTCCTCAATGGTGAAAAACTGAAAGCATTTCCACTAAGATCAGGAACAAGACAAGGTTGCCCACTCTCACCACTCTTATTCAACATAGTTTTGGAAGTTTTAGCCACAGCAATCAGAGAAGAAAAGGAAGTAAAAGGAATCCAAATTGGAAAAGAAGAAGTAAAGCTGTCACTGTTTGCAGATGACGTGATACAGTACATAGAGAATCCTAAAGATGCTACCAGAAAACTACTAGAGCTAATCAGTGAATTTGGTAAAGTAGCAGGATACAAAATTAATGCACAGAAATCTCTGGCATTCCTATACACTATGATGAAAAATCTGAAAGTGATATCAAGAAAACACTCCCATTTACCACTGCAACAAAAAGAATAAAATATCTAGGAATAAACCTACCTAAGGAGACAAAAGACCTGCATGCAGAAAATTATAAGACACTGATGAAAGAAATTAAAGATGATACAAATAGATGGAGAGATATACCATGTTCTTGAATTGGAAGAATCCACACTGTGAAAATGACTCTACTACCCAAAGCAATTTACAGATTCAATGCAATCCCTATCACACTACCACTGGCATTTTTCACAGAACTAGAACAAAAAATTTTGCAATTTGTATGGAAACACAAAAGACCCCGAATAGCCAAAGCAGTCTTGAGGGGAAAACACAGAGCTGGAGGAATCAGACTCCCTGACTTCAGACTATACTACAAAGCTACAGTTATCAAGACAGTATGGTACTGGCACAAAAACAGAAAGATAGATCAATGGAACAGGATAGAAAGCCCAGAGATAAACCCACGCACATATGGGCACCTTATCTTTGATAAAGGAGGCAGGAATGTACAGTGGAGAAAGGACAGCCTCTTCAATAAGTGGTGCTGGGAAAACTGGACAGGTACATGTAAAAGTATGAGATTAGATCACTCCCTAACACCATACACAAAAATAAGCTCAAAATGGATTAAAGACCTAAATGTAAGGCCAGAAACTATCAAACTCTTAGACGAAAACATAGGCAGAACACTCTATGACATAAATCACAGCAAGATCCTTTTTGACCCACCTCCTAGAGAAATGGAAATAAAAACAAAAATAAACAAATGGGACCTAATGAAACTTCAAAACTTTTGCACAGCAAAGGAAACCATAAACAAGACCAAAAGACAACCCTCAGAATGGGAGAAAATATTTGCAAATGAAGCAACTGACAAAGGATTAATCTCCAAGATTTACAAGCAGCTCATGCAACTCAATAACAAAAAAACAAACAACCCAATTCAAAAATGGGCAGAAGACCTAAATAGACATTTCTCCAAAGAAGATACACAGATTGCAAACAAACACATGAAAGAATGCTCAACGTTGTTACTCATTAGAGAAATGAAAATCAAAACTACAATGAGATATCATCTCACACCAGTCAGAATGGCCATCATCAAAAAATCTAGAAACAATAAATGCTGGAGAGGGTGTGGAAAAAAGCAAACACTCTTGCACTGCTGGTGGGAATGTGAATTGGTACAGCCACTATGGAGAACAGTATGGAGGTTCCTTAAAAAACTACAAATAGAACTACCATATGACCCAGGAATCCCACTACAGGGCATATACCCTGAGAAAACCAAAATTCAAAAAGAGTCATGTACCAAAATGTTCATTGCACCTCTATTTACAATAGCCCGGAGATGGAAACAACCTAGGTGTCCATCATTGGATGAATGGATAAAGAAGATGTGGCACATATATACAATGGAATATTACTCAGCCATCAAAAGAAACGAAATTGAGCTATTTGTAATGAGGTGGATAGACCTAGAGTCTGTCATACAGAGTGAAGTAAGTCACAAAGAGAAAGACAAATACCGTATGCTAACACATATATATGGAATTTAAGAAAAAAAATGTCATGAAGAACCTAGGGGTAAGACAGGAATAAAGACACAGACCTACTAGAGAACGGACTTGAGGATATGGGGAGGGGGAAGGGTAAGCTGTGACAAAGCGAGAGAGAGGCATGGACATATATACACTACCAAACGTAAGGTAGATAGCTAGTGGGAAGCAGCCGCATAGCACAGGGGGATTAGCTCGATGCTTTGTGACCGCCTGGAGGGGTGGGATAGGGAGGGCTGGAGGGAGGGAGACGCAAGAGGGAAGAGATATGGGAACATATGTATATGTACAACTGATTCACTTTGTTATGAAGCAGAAACTAACACACCATTGTAAAGTAATTATAGTCCAATAAAGATGTAAAAAAAGATAAAATAAAATAAATAAAAGTGGAACTAAAATCTTATTTAAAAAATAATAATAAATATGAACCCATGCTTTAAGTACGTAGACAGAATACAAATACAATATTATTTAATCATCAGAAAGCCCCTGAGTAGGTATTATTACTACTACTACTACTATTATTATTATTATCACTACCATTTTACTGATGTTGAAACTGAAAATCAGAGGAGGTTCAGCAATTTGCTCCAGGTATATGAGTAATGACAGATGAAAGGACGGATCCCAGACTTTCTTTTCTCCAAAGCCTGTGCTGTTAATGATTCAACCAGTGTTTTTCAAAACGTGGTCCATGGTCTACCTACATCAAAACCACCTGAGATGCTTGTTAAAAATGCAAACTCTTTAGTTTCACCCAGGCCCACTGAATCAGTATTGCTGAGATGGAGCCAAGAATTGTGCATTTCCTTGTGTTTTTTTGCCTACTGACTGTTAACACATTGCTAAGCTACTCTGCCTTCTGACATTTAAGACACCATTATGGCAAAAAGATGAAAATCTTACTAATAAGTGCATATGACCAAAGACCTTCTGAAGGTTATCCCATCTAGAAGCCTTCACCGAATAGATAGGAAAACCCAACATCTAGAAAGTATAGGGTCTAAGCTTTGTGTAACAATCCTAAAGTTACACTATGAGTGGGAAGGCCTGCTGATACCTGAGAATTCTGGAACTTTTCCCCTCCTTTCCAACTCCAATTTGCTCTATGACTTTGAAGAGGTCAATTTTTATGCCTGGGCATTGGTTTCTTTGCTGTTAGCTCTGGTGAGCTGACCTATGCTTCACAAGGCTGATCCCAAGATCCACACAGAGAAGGAACTTTCCCAGACTATATAGCTGAATCAAATGCTCCAGGATTTCTAGCGAGGGCAAAGATATGTTCAACAAAGCCAGGCAACAAAATATCACTTTTCACTTCTCTGTTTCAATGTCTTTGAAAACATTTTCCTATTATCATTTCCCACTATCCCTAAATTCTTTCAGGAGTAGAAGTGAATATAACATGTAAATAAATGTCTCTCCTACTTTCTTCCATATGGCCACAAAAAGTAGCAAGTTTAATAAAGTTTCCCCCAATTTTTTAAAGTGATAAAGAAGGGACCTTAAAAATATTTATTTTAACCCTCTTTGATTTTTATAGGTGATAAAACCAGCCAGTGAATGGACCCAGTGGAATACTCCTGGTGTTATTCCACTACACCTAATGAATGCTTATGCTTCTAGTCTCTGCTTCCTCAAAGCAGTGCTAGTGTTGCTATAGCTGCTGTGTGTTTTTTTATAACAGTAACCTTAGCCTGTTGCCCTGGGGCAGGGCAGTATTTCTCAAAGTTTGGGACTCCCTACTCTGGTCGACTATAAGAAGATTTAGTTGGTTTTAAGTAATACTGAATCACATAATAGAAAAATAATTCCTCTATCAATTTAAAAAATATTTTTACTTACTTCAAAGAGAAAGTCTCAGGATGACTCTAATACAGGCTTAGTAGCTCTGTGACTTGGTAATCTTCCTTTTTAAGAAATTCAAAGTAGGCAGTTGATCACCTTTTCTTTATGGCAAGTGATATAAGCTTTCCAAATATGATAATGATGTGAATTTTTCTTTTAAAATCAATCAACTTAAAGAAGAGTATTAAGCTAATAATACTATAAGGGACATGATAAAAATTCATAAAAATTGTATGAGAATGATTAAAATGATGAAATGATTCAAAATACAGACTCTGGAGTCAAACACACATGGGATTCCAATGTGCGGAATCTTCTAGATGTCTAAGATGTAGAGTAGGTTATATATCCTTTCAGTGATTCACTGTTACTGTTGGCAGAATGAGGACATTTGTAATGCCTACCCATGGTTTGTTGTGAGGATTAGCCAAATGATCACTGTCAAGTTCTTACCACAGGGCCTGGCCCATGGTGAGTGGCCAGCAACTGCCAATTGCTATTTTATCAGCAGTGGCAGCGCCAACATTACCTTGGCTGAGGAATGTTGATACATTTTATCTCCTATAATCACAGATTATAAAACCTAGGGAATATAAAAGAAAAAAACCTCTAAAGATTATCTAATCTAAATTTCCCCAGACCCCACCACCTGAGGGTGTTGAGAAAAGGGAACCCTCCTACATTGTTGGTGGGAATGTAAATTGATACAGCCACTATAGAGTTTCCTTAAAACACTAAATATAAAACTACCATATTACCCAGCAATCCCACTCCTGGGCATATATTCAGAGAAAACCATAATTCGAAAAGATACATGCACCTCAATGTTCACTGCAGCACTATTTACAATAGCCAGGACATGGAAGCAACCTAAATATCCAACAACAGAAGAATGGATAAAGAAAATGTGGTACGTATGTACAACGGAATGTTACTCAACTATAAAAAAGAACGAAATAATGCTATTTGCGGCAACATGGATGGACCTAGAGATTATCATACTAAGTGAAGTAAGACAGAGAAAGACAAATACCATATGATATCACTTATATGTAGAATCTAATAAAAAATGATACAAATGAACTTATTTACTAAACAGAATTCACAGATCTCAAAATCAAACTTATGGTTACCAAAGGAGAAACGTTGGGGGAAGTAATAAATTAGGAGATTGGGATTAACATATACACACTACTATATATAAAATAGATAACTAGCAAGAAACTGCTCTATAGCACAGGGAACTCTACTCAATATTATTTAATAACCTACTTGGGAAAAGAATCTGAAAAAGAATGGATATATATATATATTGATATATATATATGTATAACTGATTCACTTTGCTGTATGTACACTTGAAACTAATACAACATTGTGAATCAACTATACTCCAATAAAAACTTTTAAAAAATAAAAATATTTCAAAAAATAAATAAATAAATAAATAAAAATAAAATAAAAGCAACATGTTTTCTAGAATAGCATGTCTCCTTTTAAGCTAACCAATGAATAAGAAAAATAATATCTGTTTAAAAAATTTTTAAAAACAAACAACCTCTAAAGTTTATCTAATCTAACCTTCCCCAGACCCCACCACCTGAGGCTTAAAGTTCCTCTAAAGGAGTTTTTAACCTTTATGGTTTATGACTTTTCATTTGTTTTAAATATTTTTAATGCTTTTATTAATCTTAAACTAAAATTTAGCATACATTTTAATTCTGATGTAGGCAGTAGTATATGCAGTACTCTGATGTTGTCACTAATAGAAATCACAGCCATTTTCACATTACATCTCTTGAAATATTTATATTCTTTGCCACTTAGAGATTTATGATCGCTATTAGATCATCTGATTATTAACATATTAAAAAGAAGCAAATTTATTACTAGATCACAAATTTATAATATTTTGATAACTGCATTTCAATATAATTGGTTCCTTGTAATCCTATGTGTTTTATGTTATGCATTTACAAGCATTCTGAGAAGAAAACCACCGGCATTATCACACTGCCTCAGCTGTCCACAGCACACACAAAAAGTTTAAAGACCCCTGCTCTATCACCTTGCCAAGAAACGTCGATGCAGTCCACTTGCACACCTTGGGAGATTCCCCATCTCCAGAGAAAACCAGTTCTTATCTGCCCCATGAGCCCTTAACACCATAGACAACAAATTCTCCTTGGTTATAGAAGAAACAAAAACCACTGTGCTAAAACAAATTTCTGAAAAACAGAAACTAATTCTGATATATACCTTGCAAAAGTATTTGATTTACCAGCCAAGAAAAATATTAACATAGGTGGCTGAATTTCCAAGATTTAAATCACCGAGTGAATCAAAGTAGCAAGATTTCATTCTATTTCATAGCATACTCTGTCTACAAGCCACTTATCTACTAAGTCAGAACGAATACTGCTTCACTGTTGCTCACACATCACTTGTATTGCTAACGACAAGAAGAAAGCGGTGTGGGGGGAGCATCAGCTTTCAATCATCTTAACTAACACACCTTCTCTGCAAAAGTCATGTAGCTAATTAAATCAATTTTGTTTTATTTTTTCAACAAATGTTTTTCTCTTTTCAAAATTAGGAGGCAGTTACCTAATTCATGACATAACAAAGGACAAGAGAGTTAGGTTGGTGGTCAAGCAATGTGCAGATCCAAGGCATTTTTGCTTCCAATCGAATGCTCTCTCTAGCACTCAGGACCAGAGAAGAGGATTTGGGGAACAGGAGGTAGACGGAAGAAGAGAGAGAAAAGGAAGAATAAATTAATAATTTTACATTTAACAAACGATTTCCATAGAATAGCTTTTCATGCTTCCCCCCAAACCCTGTGTAATATTATCAATACTTTTTTGTTAAAGAAATAAAAGACCAGAAAAGTTAAGTGATTTGTTCAAATTCATGAAGCCAAAAGGAGCAGAGTCAAGGTTTGAGCTCAGGAAGACTAGTTAAGAGGCTGCCTCTGACTTTTCCTTGCCCTGCCTCAATCCATCCCCTTACAGAGCTGGTGGCACAGTCTTTCTAAAGGAAAGATCTGATCATGCCACTTTCAGATTCATTATCTTTTCAGAACCTTTGCAAAAAAGTCCAGGGCTTAAGAGATCCATCTTGATCTGGCTACTGCTTACTTCTGCTGTGCTACAGCTGGCTCCACTGGCCTTTGAGAAATGATTGTTAAATACTCACGAATTTCCAAGTCAGTTGATAAACTGTTGGTAGCTTGAATTTGGCCTTGGTGAGAATATTTACACCACAGAAATTGGCAAAAGTTACAAACGAAGGCTCTTTTTTTTTTTTTATTTTTTTGAGAAGAAATTTACCAACACACCTCTGCTCCGTAGCACACATCATTTGAACACACCCCCCCCTCTTATTTTCATCCATGCTGAATTACTTTCTGTTCCCTAATAAGCCATGCTATTTCTTTGCCTAGAACACTATTTTCCTTCTTCTCTTTCCCTGGCTCTAATCCTATGAATGTTTCAAGTTTTAATTTTTGTATGGCTTTCTTCCTGACCTTCATTGCCTTCTAACTTTCATCCCTGCAAGGCTGGGTGAGATATCCCACCCCAACACCCCATTCCCATAGCACACTAGGCTTTCCCCTCCCAAGACAGTGCTGTAATTACCCTACTACTGGCCAGATTATGTCACTTGACTACAAACTACTCAGGTGCAGAAACTTCTTATTTTTTTATTTTAATACCATTCTCTACCATGTGTCTGACATCTACTGAAAGATCAATATTTGGTAAATAAACATGGTGAATGACAGAGTTAAGAAGGTCCCCAGGGACAAAATCCCTGAAAAACAGGACTTGTAACTTATTTATATTCAGAGGTGTGATACCAGGAATTGGGAAAATCATTCTCAAACCATAAAAGAACCCAAGGGAAGAAAAAGACAAAATGAGGGTCTTAAGAAACAGGGATGTCAGTTTATTTCTGGTTCTAGCCCAAGGATGACAAACAGTTATTTAGACGGCACCACTACCTATTACCAAGGGCATGAGATCCCCGTTTGATCTCTGCACCCTTTTCTGCTGGGCCCAGGAGACTCCTCCATGCCAGCGCCACTGTCATCAATCAAAGCCAGCATCTAAAGTGAAACGCATTTGCCAACCCAGAGGAGGTCATGTGACACAACGAATACTGCCTTCCTCCTAGAAGCCTTTCTGCCGTACTTTCAAGTATCTCACCAGGTTGCTTCCTCCCTTTTGGAGTCAGGATTGAAACTAAGAGAAGTGAAGAGGCGTAGGAGGAGGAAGTAAGGAAGCTGCATGGAAGGGGAAACTTCAAAAAGAGGATGTTAGGGAGGGCCCCCTGTAATCTGTTCTCACATTCCTCCTCCCCTTTCCTTTCTTCCCTTGAGTTTCTTCTTTTTCCTTCTTACTAATTCTCTCTGTGATTGTTTTCCCTTCTGCCCATCTCATTCCAGCTTTTGAGTCTTTGTTTACCTTTTCTCTCTGCAGCAGCTTCTCATTTCTTCTCTGTTCCCTTTTCTGACCTCCCCATCTCCCTTTCTCCTCTACCATCCTCCTTCTTTCTCAACTTTTGTTTCTTACCCTTCCTCCTGCCTTTTAACAGGTTCCAGTATCTCTCTCTGAATTTTTTTTCTTCTGTCTCATTTCCCTCTCTCTCTTTGTCAACTAGATTCTAGAAGAATTAATTACCTTTATTTTGGACACCATTTTCCTCCTCTTTCCCTGGTCCTACTTCTGCTTATCCTTCAAGTTTTACCTTCTGTATCACTTACTTTCTGACATCCATTCCCTTTAATTTTTATAAAGGAAAAAATTTATTTAGAGCACATTTTTCCCCCTAATAGATCTTTCAACTAAATAGCAAAATATTTTATTTCATCTAAAGGCAATAGATTAAAAAACAAATTGTACCACATACATAGTAATGTAATCTTGCAAATTATTTTCCAGCTGGCTTTATAAATTTTGCATATATTCTAAATGGATAATTTCATCAAACATAGTTCTCTTTAAATTAAAGCCTAACAAGCAGTGGCACAAAAAGAAAATTAATCTTGTCATTTCTTGAGCATTTACTATGTACACATCGTTCAATATATTACTCAAATTCTAAAGCCTTTGATTTTCCTATCTATCTTTACACGTAATCTGATTTCTAAAGATGTTTCATGGGAAATATTGTTTTTAAGTGAGCGCAGGCTGATTAGAGCATTTACATTTTTACTACCTGTTAGGGAACCTTGACTACCTGTAGTTCTTGGATAGAAAAATTATGTGTGACCTCCTTTCTTAATGAATATCTGTGCCTTATCTCTCATTAGTTTAGAAATATAAAAATGTAATACTGAAAAAAATGTAATGCTCTTTCCTACAAAATGGAACACAAAAATTCTGAGTTAATAGAAGTGTCATAACTAGGAAGACGCAGGTCATCATAGGCAAGGCATTCTGCAGAGGGTGGAGAAGCTTGGTTAACCTTGTTTTAGTAGAGAGGCATCAGTGTTTCCTCAAAGTCTGTCATTCCAGTGGCTGACCAAGTGCAAAAACAAGCTTAGAGCTAACAAACAAAAGAAATTCAGCAAATCTCTTAAGAAAATCCCCAGTTACCAGACCAGAAAAAAAATGGAAACATCCTACAGAGAACTCTCTTATTTCCACCAAAAACTTACGACAGAAGAGCAATTAGGGAACATTAAGTCCAAATCCTCCACTTTACTAGGAAACACTTTGGTTATAATTAAAAATATGAGCTTTAGAGATAAAAAGACTTGGGTTTAAATTGTCACTCAGAAACTCACAACCTGTGTTCTAAGATAATAATAACACCTGAATATCAGGTTGCTCTAAGCATTAAATAGGTGAGGCTCATAAAGGTATGGCAACATAAGAAATGTTCAATCAATATTAACTATAAGTTCCAGAGAAGGAAAGGGTATTTCTTGAAGTCACATACTTGTCGAAGAGCAAGTTTAAGGCCAGCTCACTGTCAAATTGATTTTTATGTCAATGCTCTTTCAATTTCCTGAGATCATTAAACTATGGCCCACGGGCCAAATCTGGCCTCTTGTCTGATTTTGACAAGAGCCACACTCATTCAGTTAGGTACTGTTGATGGTTGCTCCAGTGCCAACATGGCAGAGTTGAGTAGCTGTAAACTGCAGAGCCAAAAATATTTACCAAAAATCCTTTACAAAAAAGTTTGCTGAGCCTTGTGACTAGGACTTGATTTCAAGTCTAGATCACTTAGGGAGACTGAGTTAGCTTTACTATAATCCTTCCTCTACCCTTAGCGGTCTTAGTCAAAAAGGTAAAGGTTTAGTGGTGAATTCTTACCTTCCCAAGTCTTAGTTTTGGTAGCTTAAACCAAAAACAAAAATAAAACAAGCAGGAGAGTAATTTGTTTCCTGTAATGAATAGACTTCAGATTCAAAAGGGTGTTCAGAGTTCCTCATTCAGGTCTTCCAATTCCATGCAAATCTCAAATTTCTACCCTATTTTGCTCTCTACCAATTTGAGAATCTCTAAATGCAGTTAAAATTTATAGGCACCCCTCCTCCCCATGCAGCTATGTTTTCTTTATCAAGGTCAAGGAATGACAGTGCTAAATCTGTCCTTAGCACCCTCTTTGCCCAGATGGAGAAACTGATGTCCAGACAGGGACACTCTCTTGTCATAGATCCCAAGCACAGTGTTTTTTTTTTTTTTTTTTTCATTAAACTAAAACTTCCCCCATGATTTACTTTATGTTGCTCAACTATTTAGAGTTTCAGTGGTGGCAAGTAAGATCACAGATTTAGAATTTTACAGTAAGAATTGTATCCTTTATTAATTTTTTTTTTTTTGGCCGCACTGTGCAACTTGCAGGATCTTATTTCCCCTGCCAGGGATTGAACCCTGCCTGGGTAGTGAAAGCACCGAGTCCTAACCATTGGACCACCAAGGAATTCCTATTAAATTATTTTTTAACTGCTTTGCTGGGAGAATGAAAGTCAGTGCTCACCAGCCAGGGATGAGAACCAACCAACTTATTTGAGTTCCTTAAAATATTAAAGTTATAGACTTACTTTCACACACAATTATAAATATTCCTCTGAGATTGCCTTTTTCGCCAAGACGTGAGAAGAGGCCCTAATGGACTCAAAAGTAAAGGAGACCGCATGACACTGGGAAAGGGAGAGGAAGGAGGTCCATGCAGCCATGAGCAGCAAAATTCAAAGAGGTCCTTGGAAATGTTGCTAACAATATATATTTGGAAGAAATGGTGAATTTATCTGGAAAAAAAATTATGATCTATAAAAGGGTTACATTACATTTGCCCCTTGAACTGCAAGAGTGTGAACTGCATGGGTCCACCTATATGCAGATTTTTTTCACTAAATTTGTACTCCATACAAATTATACTACATAATCTGAGGTTAGTTGAATATGCATATGCAGAACCACGAATACAGAGGGCCAACGGTAAAGTTACACATGGATTTTTGACAGTGTGAAGGGTTGGCACCCCAGCCCCTGCATTGTTCAAGGGTTAAATGTATTTATTAAGGATATATCTTTAGTTGAGACTTTAAACTCCAGCCCCTCAACCACTCCCCCCCTCATTATTGACAAAAGGCACTGTCATATATTCTGCAGGGCTGATGGATTGATTGCTTTATCTGTGATTCACCGGTCTGTGGATATACAATAACATATTCACATCTATATGTCCACTAGGCTATAAATTTTATAGTGATGATATAATTGTTCATCATCCCAGTCAGGTCCTCCTCTGACTCCTGAGCTCTCTTAGGGTCAATCAACAAAGCATGAACACTTGAGAATCTCTCCTGACTCTGGTATCCAGATTCAATCAGTGACCAAATCTTTTTAGTGTTTCCCTCTGAGTTATTTCTTAAACCTATCCTCCACTTTCTATTTCTATGATATCACTCCAGTTCAGACTACCAGTAGTTCATGTCACGTTATTTCTCATCTGCGTGTGGTCCCTCCTAATTCTAATCCTGTCAAACTACCACCAAACCAATATTCCTAAAAACAATTTTGATCAGGTACCTCTCCTGCTTAAATACCTACAATATATCTCCTTTAAAGTCCAAACTTTTAATCAGGCATTCAAGCAACATTCTTTCCAATCCCATTTCTAGGATTTTGTTTTCCTCTTTGAAAACAAGGAGGAATAGCCTGCGTTTCATATGTCTGCATGTGTCGGGGAAGAAATTTTCCCTTCTAGATTCTTTTGGCTGGTCTAAAAATTAAATTGACATGAGATAGATTAACAGGAGAAACATCAAACAAAAGTCGAAAAACATAAATATACAGGAGAGACCCAGGTAAAATGAGTAACTTGCCCAAATGGTCAAAGACCGCACCTTAAATATCATCTTTAGCTAAAGGCAAAAGAGGATGTTCGGGGTTGTCGTTTGGGACTTCAAAGGGGAGGAAGGTAATTTACACGGTGATGGAAAAGCAAATGTTAAGTAAAAAAATGTTTGCTGGCCGTGCAGAGACAATTGGACACAGACTGGACTCTGATATCTAGGTCTTGCCTGAGTTTCCCCCTCACCACACCTAGCCCATATTCTTTGCAGACATCTCTGATGATAGCTCTATTCCTGGAACAGATCTTTTATCTAAATTAGTTAGGCAGCCAAGGGGGAGGTAGAAAGAAAGGCCTCCTTAGTCTTCTGGTTCTTAAAAATAACCAGCCTAAATCAATCCTCATGCCAAAGAGGCACCATTTGGGCTGGCAAATTTGGTTCTCCTACAGGGACAATTGGAGGAGATGGACATAGTGAGAAGTGAGGAAAAACCATCTGTCTTTGGTGCTATTAGATTTGTGCTTTTCCTGATCAATACCACAAGTCCTGAAGTTACTTGTTCTGTCACTAAACCTTGATTGGCAGTACCTTGAGATCTGCTGTAGAGGCCACAGAATAATACCTTTTCTCTCTAAATTAAAATTGCCTCAGGCAGTAAAATCTTAGAGGTTACCTTTGAAGCAATTAATTTGCAAATCTGTTGTTCCATTTATAAAACATTTTAAATTAACCATATTTTAAAAATCACTTTGTCAACTGAAGGAAAAATGCACAATATTAAGAGTTGTAGGTTTCAGCTTTATTCAAGGAGCTTACTGAGGACAATAGGCTGGGAAACAGCCTCTCAGTAGCTCTGAGGGAATTGCTCCAAAAAGGTAGGGGGAGAAGCCAGTATATATATGATCTTTGGCTAGGGAATACGCTCAGTCAAGCACACATCTTGGTAAAAGAAAACTGCTAGTCACAAGGAACAGATATCTCAGTCAATGATTTCAGTTCTTTTCTATGTATGGGAAGATGAATGAATTTGGGTTTATTAAAATTCTTCCTGAGATATACATCTAACTATCTAAGGGGCCTGTTTTTCCAAAGCACGGAGTGCCTCATTCTGCTTTCCGTCTTGAATTCCTTTCAGGGTGCACTGTCTGTCAGTGACTGCAATAGCTTATGACTTAATCCTTGTAGAACTGGATGGTGGGCAACATTCTTTATTTTACAACTTTAAAACAGCCTCTGAAAAATACTTGATTGATAACTTTTTAAAATGTAGTCAATTAAATACCCTAAAATTTTTAAAACTACATTTACAAACTTAATTTCCCTTTCAAGTATTTTAATTGTTTGATTTAACAAATAAATAATTTTTCAGTACTAATGAATTTTCATAAATTTAGCAAAATTGATAAACTTAACTGTCTTAGATATTGAAATTCTGAGAATAATATAGCAAAATATCAACATGAAGGGATAAATGTAAATCAATTATTCAATTAACCATTTCAAATCTATTTATGAGGTTATAATTTCAATTAACTAAACTTCCTTGTTTATTATAAATATATGAAATTACAAATATGCACACCCTACTCTTTCTTTTGAGATGTAACTGGCATACCCTAAATATTTTAAATGTACAATTTCATAATTTTGGACATATGTATACATATGTAAAACCATTACCACAATCAATGAAATAAACATGTCCATCACCCCCCAAATTTTCTCGTGCCTCTTTGTAAAGAATTCTCAAAACTCAATAATAGAAACAGGATTTCAAGCCAAATTGAAAAATGGGGAAAAGATTTGAACAGATATTTGACCAGAAAGAAACAATTAGCACATAAGCACATGAAAAAATGTTTGGCATCATTAGTAACTGGGGAAATGAAAAGTACAACCACAATTAGATACTCTCACACACCTAATCGAGTGACTATACAGTAAGTCCCCTACACACGAACCTTCAAGTTGTGAACTTTCAAAGATGCGAACGTGCATTCACATGTCCAATCACATAAGTTGGTTCACGTGTCTGGTGTACATTGTCACATGTGTGCATCCTCTACAAATGGTTGTGCTTTTGTGTACTTTACTGTACATACTGTATAGAGTACAATAATATAGTATCTTTATTTCAAGCCCAGGATGTCTGGAAGCAAGTGTAAAAGCAGCAGTGATGTAGCTGGTACTGTACTGTACTTTTCAAGGTACTGTACTATAAGATTAAAAATGTTTTCTTTACTGTTTGTGTTTGTTTGTTTTTTATGTATTATTTGTGTAAAAAGTACTATAAACCTATTACAGTACAGTGCTATATAGCTGATTGTGTTAGGTGTGTATCTAGGCTAACTTTGTTGGACTTACCAACAAATTGGACTTACAAACGCACTCTCCGAACGGAACTCATTCGTATGTACAGGACTTACTGTAATTAAAAAGATTGACCATACTAAGTGTTGGAGAAGATGTGAAGGAACTGGAACTCTCATATACAGCTTCATGATACACAGTGGTACTGCAGAGTGGAACACCACTTAAAAAAAATAATTTGGGGGCTTCCCTGGTGGCGCAGTGGTTGAGAGTCCGCCTGCCGATGCAGGGGACACGGGTTCGTGCCCCGGTGTGGGAAGATCCCACATGCCTCGGAGCGGCTAGGCCCGTGAGCCATGGCCGCTGAGTCTGCGCGTCCGGAGCCTGTGCTACGCAACGGGAGAGGCCACAACAGTGAGAGGCCCGCGTACCGCAAATAATAATAATAATAATTTGGCAGTTTCTTTAAATAGTTAAGCTTACACCTACTATTTCTAGCAATTCTCCTCCTAGGTACTCAAGACAAATGAAAGCATATCTTTATGTAAAGACTTGTGCTGGAATGCTCAAAGCAGTTTCATTGTAATAGCCAAATACTGGAATCTACTCAAATGTCCAACAACATTTGACGGAATGTATCAGTAGTCTGGGGAGGGAGGGAGGAGTGGGAGAGAGAAGTTACAAGGGCCTTACAGAAAAGTTTGAAAGTTATGGAAATATTCATTGTTTTGATTGAGGTGACAGTTTGATGGGTGTGTGCATGTGTCAAAATCTACCAAGTTATATACTCTTAACTATGTGCAGTTTATTGTCTATTGTCTATTGTCAATTGTCTATTGTCTATTGTTTATTGTCAATCAAGTTTTTAAAAAATAAAACAATTGATCCAGTGCCAGTTAAAAAGCCTTTCATTTTTATCGCAGAGGATCAAGAAGATCCTCATTTTTTGGCTGTCAAGGAACACCTATAAAAACAGATAAAATTTTAAAAATAATTTATGACTCATGTCAAAATTAGACCTTGTTTCATATATCTGTTACTACCATTCTCACTTTTTAGATTATATAGAAACCACATGTATCAATGGGGATATGGCAGGTGATGCTGCACTGCAAACAATCCTAAAATCTCAGTATCTTTGAACTATAAAAGTTATTTTTTAAAACATCACATGGCCATTGTGGATCAGGGACTCCACTTATTTTATGACTCAGTGACCCAGGCTGAAGAGGACTCACAATACTGAATGCTGCCAGGTAATGCCCAGGCAGGGTGCTCTGGAGGGAACTTACAGTGAAATGCTCAGCCCAGAAATGACAAAGCTCATCTCCACTCGAAACTCTTTAGACAGAGGAGCTAAGGCGTAAGGTCCCACTCAAGTTCAAGTGCTGATTCACACCCGGAGCGTGACAGAGCAGGACTGTGAGGTTTCATCACACAACTCAGAAGAGCGTGCAATTTTAAACTTATGATTTATTTATGGAATTTTCCATTTAATATTTTTGGACTGCTCTTGAAATAGTTCACAATAATCCTCATTTATCTGTCATGATAAAGGAGTATCACAAAGAGAAGACAGCCTTCTGTTTTTGTTTGTTTGCTGTGTTTTGTTTTTCATTATGTTTTGCTTCACTGTTCAAAAACTAAAATTCTCATTTATTGAACTGAATGTCAAGGACCTTCAGGGTTAGTGTATATTGATGAAGAATCATGCCTCCCTTTCATGTTGGTCACCAGTTTCATTCACCTACCATATCACATTCTTTCCTTTCTTTCACTTTGAGCACACCTCAATTTAACAAAGTCCTGTTAACTCAAACTTAAGATTCTCTTTGGAATCCAGCACCTACTCTTTACTGCCATCAATACCACGTTAGTTCACATCCTCATTCTTCTCAAACCCGGGTCATTTCAATTGTGTCTATACTGATTTCTGTGCTTCCAGTCTCTCTCCTCCTTCTCATCACACACAGAAGCACACACAGGGTCATCTATTTGACATAAAAATATTATTGTTTCACTATTTTCTGAGTAATAAAGAACTGTAAAGGTCTTTAAGTAAGGGAAAGTTCACAATCATTATGATTGCATAAATATTCCTCTTAATCTAGTCCAGGAGACCCTGCCAGTCTCCTCTCCAGTAACTGTCCCTCACAACAACAACCTACACCCTCACACTAGTCTTTCCCCAAATCCAGTAATTTCTTACAGGTCTCCTTGTCTTTGTTTGTGCTATCACCTGTGCTTGGAATGATTCCCTCCCCTCTGTCCATTTGACAAATTCCTGCTTAACTACTCAAATGTCTTCTTTGATGCCTCTTGACTTTCTGAAGTAGAGACATCTCTCCTCTCATGCCCATAAAATTGTGTGTTTTCTCTAACATGATATTAGTGATATGACACCTAGTCACATGTGTGAGTGTATATAGAGGTCTTCTTTACTAGTATTAGCTTCTCAAAGTCTTCACTATGTCCTTTTCATCATCTTGCCCAATATATGTGATACCCATATATATGATATGCAGTATATGTGTTATAATGTGCTTCCTATATATTATACACAGTGCCTTGCCCAGTGGCTCGTAATGAATGGATACAAGCAAAACATCCAGTGAATGTTTGTGGAATGAAAAAATGGGGTCCATGGCATTAATCCAAAGAAGTACCTGAACCATAAAGATCTTTATTTGAAATCCTAGAAAGTATTGGGTGCATTCTATAGGTAATGGGTTGGGATTTGGAGTATTTAAGAAATCTAAGCAAGAAAAATGCCTGATTTTATTTATTTTCTTTAGAATTTAACTTTGACAACTTTGCCAAATATGGATTAAAGAGGAAGGGTGAGGCTGGAGACCCAGGCGAAAAGCAATAGATCAGACCACTTTCAATTAAGTCAAGTAACCATGGAAATGGAAGGAATAGAGACAATGGTTATTCAGAAGGTAAATTTAATAGAATTTAGTGATTAATTGGATGTAGAGAGTGGAGAGTGAAAAGGCAGAAAAGATTAAATTCCAGAGTTCTGGCAAGTTAGAATGAGTAGATAAAGACCCATCAACAACACCAGGGATATAAAAGGAAGGGCATATTTTAGGGGTAAAATTATCAGTTTTGGAAAGGTTGAATGAGAGATTTCTGAGATAGGCCTAGTTACTAAGTCACAACACCAAAATATTACAAGTGCTATAACTAGGAATATGAATAAGGAAGGTTTTTGTTCAAAAATGAATTCAACATATGGCAAAAAGCATGACACATCCAATTACCTATAATACTGTGTAATAAATATTACTCTAACAGCTTAGAGTGCAACAGAAACAAAGGGAGGTAACAATTAAATCAAATCAAATCTGATGAGAACTTCACAGTGCAGGTTAAGTTAGAGCTGGAGTTTGAAAAGTAAATTCATTTTTGTAGGAGACAAAAGGGACCTGGTTCTGTCCCCACGGGGCTTGCAGTTGCTCAGAGTTGGAGATAGGTAATTAAACAGAATTGTCACTGGAATTATAATGCAGTGTAATAATGACAATATCAGTGCTGGTTGGGACAGGAGACATTTTAAAGAAAAAGGTCAATAAGAACAAAAATATTATAAGGCATACTTCTCTATGACCATTCACATAGACATTCAGAAAGTAGACATCCAAGTCCTATATCTGGTATCCACCATTGAAACTAAATATTAAGAAATGTTATCCCATCTGTGGAGACATTTGGGGAATACAGTGCACTGGGAAACATACAATGCTAGCAACAGAAATTAATCGTTAGACTTTTGCTGAGCTTCCTTCACTTCTTGTCCAACCCACCAAAATAACACAGGCATCTGGTGAGTTCCTGCTTTTAACCACGTGATATACAATTCTTTCACTGTAATTGCAATAATTATTCCGTGAAAATGATTTTAATAGGCATCACATTCTCAGGAAGATGCTCGTTGAGCATTTCTTGAACATGAAGTTGAAAAAACAAAAGTTTTAATCTCATTTATCACGCCTTATGATAATCTTTTACTTTCTTTCTTTCTGATGGATGATTTCTCATATAAGTGTATTTTGCATTTTAAATCAGTACGTTTTTCCCATATCTGACGGGGATCCACCTGCAAAGGGCACTCAAATTTCTCTCCAATTGGGAAATGATGGCACATTTAAAGTTTGCAATGCATCCATTTTCTTGTAGAATAAGGTCTGATTGATCATTCATGAGGCAATCTGCTCAAGTAAGGAAAAAGAATGAAAGGATCACAGGGGCAAGTGGCATGTCTGCCCCTCTGTCTCACTTCTGTTGGGCTGGCCATCGCAGAGGGGCAAGCTATCTGGCTTTCTGCACATGCAGCCCTTGAATCTGTATGTACTGGTCACACAGGTGCTCCTTCAGGCTTATCCTGCCCAGGTTCTGGGCCAGTCATTGTCCTAGTCAAGAGAAGTATAAGGCTAAGGGACCAAGGGAGCCGTCCTGCTCCTACAACCCTAGGCTCATTTCTAGTAGAGCATAATATAAGGGAAGTCTGAGCCTTCCACTCCAGGTCTGCCATTGCTTGCTTCCCCTTGGAACTTAATGAGTAACTCCTGCATTTGAACTTTAGTTAGCTTTTCTATAGAATCAGAAAATTGTACCACATGGTCTTTCAGTCTCTTCTGAACTGCAACATTTCTAATAGTTAAGAGTAGACGTGCTACAGTAAAATAAAAACAACCTGGATTCAAACCTCACCTCTGCTACTTACTCAAATGTGTTGATGAGCAAATTATTTAACATCTGCACCTTGCTTCATACATCTTTAAAATGAGGATAACAATAGCACCTGTTTCATAGAGTTACTATACAGGTTAAAAGACACAATGCATACACAGCTCTTAGCACAGCGGCTGGTGTATAGTATTTGCTCAATAAATGTTGGCCATTATTAATATTATGATTACCTGTTCTCCGGGGTTTTCCCCCACATGTCAACTCATATTGGTTAGCCCTGTCTTCTGAAGCTACCCACAAACCTCAGTATAGTTCTACACCCTGTATGTGGCCAGAGCACCTAGACATATCAGAGCCCTCTTTTAAACTACCTTTGCGGCCCTCCTAGATTGTGTGCCCAACTCATCACAGGTATATTAAGTCTCAAAATCTCACCTCTTCCTGCTCTACCCTGTTTCACTGAGAGCATTAGCCTTGGTTCTGACATAAGTCTGTGATGAATCCATCAGCTAGGCTCCTGGTAATGACTTCGACCACAAATTGACATCATCTATCTGACAAACTGGGCTTTGTACCGAAACAGGTTCTGGCAGCCAAGTGGAACTGTTTACTTCAGACTGAAAAAGCAGGGTTTTAGTTCACGTTCCCTGAACCGCGCATTCCCATTCAGTCTTTTGCATTTCAGCCCCATGCTCTTCATCTACCCACTGCTCTCTGATGTTGTGCCGTCTGCTTTAGCACACAGCATTCTCTCTGTGCCGTGGGAAACTTCCAATGAGCTCCTATGAGTGCTCTCAGTAGGGCCGGCCTCATTATCCACTAAGTCCCCTAATTTCTATTGCAAAAAATTCTTTCAGAAGCTACTTCCCTCTGAGGGGTTAGAACTGGCATGTATCATTTCTGTATTAGTTCTATAATCAGTAACTTTAAATTCCTGACACTTCCCTTGTCAGTCTTCACGAGTAAATCTCTTATTCATCATCACCAAGCAAAGTATAAAACAAATTGATCTAGCCTGCCTATTTCAGAGAAAGTTGACAATAATGATAACGGTTATGTTGAAAATTAGTAGGTAATACTTATAAACACTTACTATTTTCCAATCTGCCAAGCTCTATGTCAAGCACTTTTCCTTCATTTTTATTTAATTCTCAAATAACACTAGGCAGTAGCTACTACTTTATCCCCATTTTAAGAGTGAAGAAATAAAACAGAGGGCTAGTGAGTTAAATTAGTGAAATTAATTCACCCAAGGTAACACGGCTAGTTAGTGAGTACTAGGATTCAAACACTGTTCTGTTTGACTTTAAAACCCACAAAGAAAAAGGAAAAAACACACACGCACATACCTAATTCTGACACAGATAGGTATTACTAAGAGGCATAAGAGTAGTATTGGTAGAAGTTTGTAGGTGTCTAAAGAAGAATGAAACACCTTCTCGCTTAAAGGGAGAAAGTGGGAATGTGCATCTTTGGTATTTGAGCTTAGCTTTGAAGGATGGAGAGAAATCAAAGGACTAGGACAGAAAAAAGAGCAGGGACATCATGGAGATAGGAAGCCATAGGACATATAAAGTGAACATCTTTATTTTTGACTAGAGCCAACCTTACCCATAAATAAGTGATGAAAAAACACTTTTGAAAGAAATACTGGGACCAGAATGTGGGATACCTTTAATATTAGGCTAAGGATGGCTTCTGAGTAAAGTTTTACGCAGGAAAGAAATGCATTATCATATTATCATATTTGTGTTTCAGGGAGAGTCTTCAACTAGGGAATGAATGATGTAGTTTGAAGAGGGGAGAATATAGGCTGGGAGATCAGCTAAGTTATTTCAACAGTTTAGGTAAGACTTATGAGGGTCTAAACTGGGGTGGGGTGGGAGTGGATGACATTAGGAATGGAGAAGAGAGAACAAAGATGAAAGATGCTTGCTTCCAACATTGTATTAAATATAAAAGACTTTGTCTTCAAAAACTTCATAAGCTTCTTGGGAAGACAAGGTGTATAAAAAACAAAATCAAATTATTTAAAATTTGGCAATAAGTGGCACAAGAATACAGTGGAAGAATATATCACCTAAGGTTGAAACTTCTGGGCAACATTTTTAATACAGGAGGTAAACTGAACTTAACCAGGGAAACTTTGACAGTGTCTGTAGACCTATTTGATTGTCACAGCTAGAGGGGGAGTCCTACTGACACCTAATGCATAGAGGCCAGGGATGCTGCCAAACATCTTAAAAAGCACAGGACAGCTTCCCTCAACCCTTACCCAACAAAACAATTACCCAGCCAAAAATGTCTATAGTGCTGAGATTGAGAAAGCCTGTTTTAAATGATTGCCAGGAATTTGATAGACACTGGGAAAGCTGACCCTGCTTCCTCATTGTAAAATGGAGCAATAAGAGCAACAGTATGTCCTTCATAGGGTTCATGACAACTTTAAAGAAGATGCTGGGGCTTCCCTGGTGGCGCAGTGGTTGAGAGTCAGCCTGCCAATGCAGGGAACACAGGTTCGTGTCCCGGTCCGGGAAGATCCCACATGCCACGGAGCGGCTGGGCCCGTGAGCCATGGCCGCTGAGCCTGCGCGTCCAGAGCCTGTGCTCCGCAATGGGAGAGGCCACAACAGTGAGAGGCCCGCATACCACAAAAAAAAAAAAAAAAAAGATGCTGGTTAACTATTTATCATATGGTAAGTGTTTAATAAACCTCTATTGAATATCATCAGTTTCTTTTTAAAAAATGGGAAACTGAAGGGACAATAAATGAATTCACAATGAAAAATTTCAGCTCATCTGAAGTCACCATCTCTGTGCTACCAAGTCTAAAATATGTAACCTCAGTTCTGACCTCCCTACCAGACTCCCTTCCCACCACATGCCTGCCATTTTCATTTGATTGTCTCACCATTTTTCCAAACCAAACCTATATAAAATATAACTCATAATCCCCTTACTAACTCACCTCATTGTTTGTAGCAAAGACACATTCCCTTAGTTACTGAGTAAAAAAAAGACAATGAGTGTGATTCAGGAAATCTGTCTTCATGATTCCTGTCTGTTACTAATATGGTGTATGCTGTGCAGCATTAGCAGTTCTGTTTCTTTTCTTGGCCTCAACTTCCCAACTGTAAAGTTGAGAATGTTACCTGAGATGATCCAATAGGGTCCTTCCAGAACTAATATTTTATCACTTGTAGTGAGACTTACTTTCTTTCTCTCTCTCTCTCTCTCTCTCTCTCTCTCTCTGCCAGATAAGGCTAACAGTAATGTCAATTCTTTTCTGGAAATGTCACTCACATCTGCCCACTCTTCCCCTGTCCCAATGGAAGCAGACCGAAGCAGGTGCTTGATGGTTTTTAAAAGGTAATATTGCAACAAATTCCTAACTGGGTTTCCCCCCTCCAGCCTTTCTTTTCCAATCCACTCTACATGCCACCTGCATCCTCTTTACACAAATCATTTATGCTCCACACCTGCTCAGAATGCTTTGACGGCTCCCCACCACATGAGTCATTCACTAAAACACTTCCACCTGGTACCCAAGGCTCTCCATGATCAAACCCAGTCCCCCTTTCCAGTCTCATCTCCTATGGCTCTCCTCCACATACTACTCTCTGATCCAGACATTCTTTTCTCCTCATCAACACTCTAGCATGACATATTCATTCCTTACATGTTTCTTACATTGTTATGCCCTCTGAAATGCTTTTATGCATATCCAACCATCCCACAAATCATTCGGAAATATTAATCAAAGGCCTACTCAGACATAGCAAACACATAGAACATTATAGTGAGCAAAAAAAAAAGCATGGTTTCTGCCCTTACAGAGCTGGCAGCCTAGAGGGAGAAATGGACATTTCTCAAGTAGTCTCATAAGTAAATGTGAAATTGTAGCTCTGTCGAGTACTCTAACTAAGAGGCACATTGTGCTATTGAGACAGGCAGACAAGAATGCAGCCATTTTAGAAAAGGACCAGGGAATGTCCTTGGACAAAATAGGCCCTGGAAGCTAAAAAAACAAAGGCCCAGGGGGCCTGAGCCCCAGAGGAAAAAAAAAAAAAACGGGCTCGAAGGAATAAAAGATTAACTTTACCTCTGTTGCAATAAGGAGTATACCTAATTGCCACAAGACAATAAGCTCAACTACAGATTTTAACTTTATCCATTCCTATGCTCTCTAGCAGAAAATTCTCATGCATTTCTTTTCCCAAGGAAAATCAGTCCCTATTCCTGATAGCTACCACGGAGCCACAGGCTGCTGATCAAAAACGTTTGATGATTTCTGAAAATTATCAGTGATCAATGAGAGAAACCCTCCCTATTGTTATTAAAGCAACTCGTCCCTCCTATTCAGGGAACTGGCATTTCTCCCTAGTGCACAAGCTATCTCTTTTAATAAAAAGCTTGCTTGCGGCTACAGAGAAAGATGGTGGAAGAGTAAGACGCGGAGATCACCTTCCTCCCCACAGATACATTAGAAATACATCTACACGTTGAACTGCTCCTATAGAACACCCACTGAACGCTTGCAGAAGACCTAAGACCTCCCAAAAGGCAAGAAACTCCCCACGTACCTGGGTAGGGCAAAAGAAAAAAGAATAAACACAGACAAAAGAATAGGGACGGTACCTGCACCAGTGGGAGGGAGCTGTGAAGGAGGAACGATTTCCACACACTAGGAGCCCCTTCGCGGGCGGAGACTGCGGGTGGCGGAGCGGGGAAGCTTCGGAGCCGCGGAGGAGAGCACAGCAACAGGAGTGCGGAGACCAAAGCGGAGAGATTCCTGCACAGAGGATCGGTGGCGACCAGTACTCACCAGCCCGAGAGGCTTGTCTGCTCACCTGCCGGGGCGGGAGGGGACTGGGAGCTGAGGCTCCGGCTTCGGTCGGAGCGCAGGGAGAGGACTGGGGTTGGCGGCGTGAACACAGCATGCAGGGGGTTAGTGCACAACGTCTAGCCAGGAGGGAGTCCGGGGAAAAGTCTGGACCTGCCGAAGAGGCAAGAGACTTTTTCTTCCCTCTTTGTTACCTGGTGCGCGAGGAGAGGGGATTAAGAGCGCTGCTTAAAGGAGCTCCAGAGACGGGCGCGAGCCGCGGCTAACAGCGCGGACCCCAGAGACGGGCATGAGACGCTAAGGCTGCTGCTGCCACTACCAAGAAGCCTGTGTGCAACCACAGGTCACTATCCACACCCCCCTTCCGGGGAGCCTGTGCAGCCCGCCACTGCCAGCGTCCCCTGATCCAGGGACAACTTACCCGGGAGAACACACGGCGTGCCTCAGGCTGGTGCAACGTCACTCCGGCCTCTGCTGCAGGCCCGCCCCGCACTGCGTGCCCCTCCCCCCTCCCCTCCCCCGGCCTGAGTGAGCCAAAGCCCCCGAATCAGCGGCTCCTTTAACCACGTCCTGTCTGAGCGGAGAACAGACGCCCTCAGGCGACCTACACACAGAGGCGGGGCCAAATCCAAAACTGAAACCCTGGAGCTGTGAGAACAAAGAGAAAGGGAAACCCTCCCAGCAGCCTCAAGAGAAGCGGATTAAATCTCTACAATCAACTTGACTACCCTGCATCTGTGGAATACCTGAATAGAAAACAAATCATCCCAAATTGAGGAGGTGGACTTTGGGAGCAAGATATATTATTTTTTCCCCTTTTCCTCTTTTTGTGAGTCTGTATGTATATGCTTCTGTGTGAGATTTTGTCTGTATAGCTTTGCTTTTACCATTTGTCCTAGGGTTCTGTCCGTCCGGTTTTTTGTTTGTTTTTTTACTTAAACAAATTTTTTTTCTTAATAATTATTTTTGTTAATAACATTATTTTATCTTTATTTTATTTTATCCACTTTCTTTCTTTCTATTTTTTCTCCCTTTTATTCTGAGATGTGTAGATGAAAGGCTCTTGGTGCTGCAGCCAGGACTCAGTGCTGTGCCTCTGAGGTGGGAGAGCCAACTTCAGGACACTGGTCCACAAGAGACCTCCCAGCTCCACGTAATATCAAATGGGGAAAATCTCTCAGAGATCTCCATCTCAACACCAAGACCCAGCTTCACTCAATGACCAGCAAGCTACAGTGCTGGACACCCTATGCCAAACAACTAGCAAGACAGGAACACAACCCCACCCATTAGCAGAGAGGCTACCAAAAGTCATAATAAGTCCACAGACACCCCAAAACACACCACCAGACGTGGACCTGCCCACCAGAAAGACAAGATCCAGCCTCATCCACCAGAACACAAGCACTAGTCCCCTCCACCAGGAAACTTACACAACCCACTGAACCAACCTTAGCCACTGCGGACAGACACCAAAAACAATGGGAACTACGAACCTGCAGCCTGCGAAAAGGAGACCTCAATCACAGTAAGATAAGCAAAATGAGAAGACAGAAAAACACACAGCAAATGAAGGAGCAAGGCAAAAACCCACCAGACCAACAAATGAAGAGGAAATAGGCAGTCTACCTGAAAAAGAATTCAGAATAATGATAGTAAAGATGATCCAAAATCTTGGAAATAGAATAGAGAAAATGCAAGAAACATTTAACAAGGACCTAGAAGAACTAAAGATGAAACAAGCAATGATGAACAACACAATAAATGAAATTAAAAATACTCTAGAAGGGATCAATAGCAAAATAACTGAGGCAGAAGAACAGATAAGTGACCTGGAAGATAAAATAGTGGAAATAACTACTGCAGAGCAGAATAAAGAAAAAAGAATGAAAAGAACTGAGGACAGTCTCAGAGACCTCTGGGACAATATTAAATGCACCAACATTCGAATTATAGGGGTCCCAGAAGAAGAAGAGAAAAAGAAAGGGACTGAGAAAATATTTGAAGAGATTATAGTTGAAAACTTCCCTAATATGGGAAAGGAAATAGTTAATCAAGTCCAGGAAGCACAGAGAGTTCCATGAGGATAAATACAAGGAGAAACACACCAAGACACATATTAATCAAACAATTAAAAATCAAATACAAAGAACACATATTAAAAGCAGCAAGGGAAAAACAACAAATAACACACAAGGGAATCCCCATAAGGTTAAAAGCTGATCATTCAGCAGAAACTCTGCAAGCCAGAAGGGACTGGCAGGACATATTTAAAGTGATGAAGGAGAAAAACCTACAACCAAGATTACTCTACCCAGCAAGGATCTCATTCAGATTTGATGGAGAAATTTAAACCTTCACAGACAAGCAAAAGCTGAGAGAGTTCAGCACCACCAAACTAGCTTTACAACAAATGCGAAAGGAACTTCTCTAGGCAAGAAACACAAGAGAAGGAAAAGACCTACAATAACAAACCCAAAACAATTAAGAAAATGGGAATAGGAACATACATATTGATAATTACCTCAAATGTAAATGGATTAAATGCTCCCACCAAAAGACACAGACTGGCTGAATGGATACACAAACAAAACCCATATATATGCTGTCTACAAGAGACCCTCTTCAGACCTAGGGACACATACAGACTGAAAGTGAGGAGATGGAAAAAGATATTCCATGAAAATGGAAATCAAAATAAAGCTGGAGTAGAAATTTTCATATCAGACAAAATAGACTTTAAAATAAAGACTATTACAAGAGACAAAGAAGGACACTACATAATGATCAAGGGATCGATCCAAGAAGAAGATATAACCATAGTAAATATTTATGCACCCAACATAGGAGCACCTCAATACATAAAGCAAATACTAACAGTCATAAAAGGGGAAATTAACAGTAACACAAGCATAATAGGGGACTTTAACACGCCACTTTCACCAATGGACAGATCATCCAAAATGAAAATAAATACGGAAACACAAGCTTTAATTGATACAATAAGAAAATTGGACTTAATTGATATTTATAGGACATTCCATCCAAAACAACAGAATACACATTTTTCTCAAGTGCTCATGGAACATTCTCCAGGATAGATCATATCTTGGGTCACAAATCAAGCCTTGATAAATTTAAGAAAATTGAAATTGTATCAAGTATCTTTTCCGACCACAGCACTGTAAGAGTAGATATCAATTAGAGGAAAAGATCTGTAAAAATTACAAACACATGGAGGCTAAACAATACACTACTTAATAACGAAGTGATCACTGAAGAAATCAAAGAGGAAATTTAAAAATACCTAGAAACAAATGAAAATGGAGACACGACAACCCAAAACCTAAGGGATGCAGCAAAAGCAGTTCTAAAAGGGAAGTTTATAGCAATACAATCCCACCTTAAGAAACAGGAAATAACTCAAATAAATAACCTAACCTTGCACCTAAAGCAATTAGAGAAAGAAGAACAAAAAATCCCGAAGTTAGCAGAAGGAAAGAAATCATAAAGATCAGATCAGAAATAAATGAAGGAAACGATAACAAAGATCAATAAAACTAAAAGCTTGTTCTTTGAGAAGATAAACAAAATTGAAAAACCATTAGCCAGACTTATCAAGAAAACAAGGGAGAAGTCTCCAATAGAATTAGAAATGAAAAAAGAGAAGAAACAACTGACACTACTGAAATACAAAGGATCATGAGGGATTACTACAAGCAACTCTATGCCAATAAAATGGACAACCTGGAAGAAATGGACAAATTCTTAGAAATGCACAACCAGCCGAGACTGAACCAGGAAGAAATAGAAAATATGAACAGACCAATCACAAGCACTGAAACTGAAACTGCGATTAAAAATCTTCCAACAAACAAAAGCCCAAACCAGATGGCTTCACAGGCGAATTCTATCAAACATTTAGAGAAGAGCTAACACCTATCCTTCTCAAACTCTTCCAAAACATAGCAAAGGGAGGAACACTCCCAAATTCATTCCACGAGGCCACCATCACCCTGATACCAAAACCAGACCAAGATGTCACAAAGAAAGAAAACTACAGGCCAATATCACTGATGAACATAGATGCAAAAATCCTCAACAAAATACTAGCAAACAGAATCCAACAGCACATGAAAAGGATCATACATCATGATCAAGTGGGGTTTATTCCAGGAATGCAAGGATTCTCAATATATGCAGATCAATCAACGTGATACACCATATTCACAAATTGAACAAGAAACGCCATATGATCATCTCATTAGATGCAGAGAAAGCTTTTGACAAAATTCAACACCCATTTATGATAAAACCCTGCAGAAATTAGGCATAGAGGGAACTTTCCTCAACATAATAAAGGCCACATATGACAAACCCACAGCCAACATCATCCTCAATGGGGAAAAACTGAAACCATTTCCACTAAGATCACGACAAGACAAGGTTGCCCACTCTCACCACTATTATTCAACATAGTTTTTGAAGTTTTAGCCACAGTAATCAGAGAAGAAAAAGAAATAAAAGGAATCCAAATTGGAAAAGAAGAAGTAAAGCTGTCACTGTTTTCAGATGACACGATAGTCTACACAGAGAATCCTAAAGATGCTACCAGAAAACTACTAGAGATAATCAGTGAATTTGGTAAAGTAGCAGGATACAAAATTAATGCACAGAAATCTCTGGCATTCCTATACACTAATGATGAAAAATCTGAAAGTGAAATTAAGCAAACACTCCCACTTACCACTGCAACATAAAGAATAAAATATCTAGGAATATACCTACCTAAGGAGACAAAAGACCTGTATGCAGAAAATTATAAGACACTGATGAAAGAAATTAAAGATGATACAAATAGATGGAGAGATATACCATGTTCTTGGATTGGAAGAATCAACATTGTGAAAATGGCTCTACTACCCAAAGCAATCTACAGATTCAATGCAATCCCTATCAAACTACCACTGGCATTTTTCACAGAAGTAGAACAAAAAATTTCACAATTTGTATGGAAACACAAAAGACCCCGAATAGCCAAAGCAATCTTGAGAACGAAAAACGGAGCTGGAGGAATCAGGCTCCCTGACTTCAGACTATACTACAAAGTTACAGTAATGAAGACAGTATGGTACTGGCACAAAAACAGAAATATAGACCAATGGAACAGGATAGAAAGCCCAGAGATAAACCCACACACATATGGTCACCTTATCTTTGATAAAGGAGGCAAAAATATACAGTGGAGAAAAGACAGCCTCTTCAATAAGTGGTGCTGGGAAAACTGGACAGGTACATGTAAAAGTATGAAATTAGAACACTCCCTAACACCATACACAAAAATAAGCTCAAAATGGATTAAAGACCTAAATGTAAGGGCAGAAACTATCAAACTCTTAGAGGAAAACATAGGCAGAACACTCTATGACATAAATCACAGCAAGATCCTTTTTGACCCACCTCCTAGAGAAATGGAAATAAAAACAAAAATAAACAAATGGGACCTAATGAAACTTCAAAGCTTTTGCACAGCAAAGGAAACCATAAACAAGACCAAAAGACAACCCTCAGAATGGGAGAAAATATTTGCAAATGAAGCAACTGACAAAGGATTAATCTCCAAGATTTACAAGCAGCTCATGCAGCTCAATAACAAAAAAACAAACAACCCAATCCAAAAATGGGCAGAAGACCTAAATAGACATTTCTCCAAAGAAGATATACAGATTGCCAGCAAACACATGAAAGAATGCTCAACATCACTAATCATTAGAGAAATGCAAATCAAAACTACACTGAGATATCACCTCACACCGGTCAGAATGGCCATCATCAGAAAATATGCAAACAGTAAATGCTGGAGAGGGTGTGGAGAAAAGGGAACCATCTTGCACTGTTGGTGGGAATGTAAATTGATACAGCCACTATGGAGATTCCTTAAAAAACTAAAAATAGAACTACCATACAACCCAGCAATCCCACTACTGGACATATACCCTGAGGAAACCATAATTCAAAAAGAGTCATGTACCAAAATGTTCATTGCAGCTCTATTTACAGTAGCCTGGACATTGAAGCAACCTAAGTGTCCATTGACAGAAAAATGGATAAAGAAGGTGCAGCACATATATACAATGGAATATTACTCAGCCATAAAAATAATCGAAATTGAACTATTTTTAGTGAGGTGGATCGACCTAGAGTCTCTCACACAGAGTGAAGTAAGTCAGAAAGAGTAAAACAAATACTGTATGGTAACACCTATATATGGAATCTAGGGGGAAAAAAAAATGTCATGAAGAACCTAGGGGTAGGACAGGAATCAAGACACAGACCTACTAGAGAATGGACTTGAGGATATGGGGAGGGGGAAGGGTAAGCTGTGACAAAGTGAGAGAGTGGCATGGACATATATACTCTACCAAATGTAAAATAGATAGCTAGTGGGAAGCAACCGCATAGCACAGGGAGATCAGCTTGGTGGTCTGTGACCACCTAGAGGGGTGGGATAGGGAGGGTTGGAGGGAGGGAGATGCAAGAGGGAAGAGATATGGGAACATATGTATATGTTTAACTGATTCACTTTGTTATAAGGCAGAAACTAACACACCATTGTAAAGCAATTATACTCCAATAAAGATGTTAAAAAAAAAAAAAGGTTGCTTGCTTAAGTGTATTTTGGAAGCAATATTCATTTCTATGGTATTGCTGTCCAAGAATCTGGAAAGAGTCCGGTAACACCATAAGAGAATAATGTGAGATTTGACCTATTTGAGGAGGGGTGGGGTGTGGATTCCAGCAGAAGGTCAATTGATCTGATACCTGCATAACAAGCTAACCAGGCCAGGGGGGCTAGAAAGCCCATTGTGACAAAACAGAGGAGGTTTAAAATGCAAAGTTGACTTCTTATATATGTAGATATCAAAAATTTTTTAAATGGCATTAAGCTCAGTTACTTGGCGTTCCTTTAATTTATGCAGAAACAATATATGCTAACTCATTTGATCTTGATGGGAACTCTGTAATCATTAATAAGAGCCATTTTATAGATCAGTATGTGAGTTCAGACTTGTTAACTGGCTTGTCCAAGGGACAGAGTCTGGAGTAAAACTATGGTCTCTGATCCCTAGTGCAGGACTTTTTCTCCTCAACTACTGTCACTGCCCCTGCAGTTTGCAAAACCCATTTGTCTCTGCTCAACAGGCAGACCAAGTGTGACTTTTTTCCTGAGGCCTTCTCAGTCCTTTTTGACCCACAATCAAATATAACTAGAGGAAAAAAATGGTATCTTACAAACCAGAAAAATACCTGTAACATAGATGACAGATAGGAAAGGGTCACCATAAAAAGAGCTCATAAAATTAATGGGAAAAAAAAAAATGAGAATCCAGTTAACAAATAAATAAAATTCTTGAAAAAGAACTACAAGGGGCTAAACAAATACAAAATAAAATGTCAACCTTTGCTAGTAATCAAAGTGCAAACAAAAGGGATAACTTTCACCCATTAAGCTAGTATTCTTTAATATATAACAAAAGGAAGAGCTGTCAAAGTTGCCACAAAAATGGCATTAATGGGCTTCCCTGGTGGCGCAGTGGTTGAGTCCGCCTGCCGATGCAAGGGACACAGGTTCGTGTCCCGGTCCGGGAAGATCCCACATGCCGCAGAGCGGCTGGGTCTATGAGCCATGGCCGCTGAGCCTGCGCGTCCGGAGCCTGTGCTCCGCAACGGGAGAGGCCACAACAGTGACAGGCCCGCGTACGGGAAAAAAAAAAAAAGAAAAAAAAAAAAAGAAAAATGGCATTAGTGTACATTGTTGGAGGGAGCACAATAAAAATAGCGAACAGTTACACAGAATGTGCAGTACCTTCCATATATCGCCTCAACTCTATAAAGTAGGTACATTGTGATTCCTGTATTAGAGATGAGGATGCTGAGGCACAGAATGTTTAAGTAACTTTCCTAGACCCAAATACAGTAATACAACCATACTGATGATTACTGAGACTCTTTACAAGAAAATGTAAAGTATCAAAATTTGACCTAGTATCGATATAATAGCTTACTGAAAAGATTTATGGACGAATGTATTCAAGACAGTGTTAGCATTCAGATTGTTCCTGATTTTTCTCACTGTTATAAATGTGAATAGTAAAATGAAAGCGGGAAAACTTGGAATAATAAGAGAGGAACTGTTAAATAATTACAGTCTATCTGAACGGCAGAATATCATTCACCCCTCCAAAATAATATGAGTAATAAATTGTTGATCGACAATAAGAAAATGTTTTGGAATATTACTGAAAATGTTAAGGGAGAAAAATAATACAAAATCATATACAGTATAATGACTCCAACTTTGTTTTGAAAAAGTAGTCAGTAAATATTTGAAATGCAGTAAATATTTGAATGCAGCTTCAAAGACAGATACATCATCCTTGGCTTGGAGAAGAAAAACGTATGTATAAATGTATAAATAAGAATATGGTACATCTCCTTTGAAGGAGCAACACAAAATTTACTGATTTAAGAACACTAGGGAGAATCTTGTTTTAAAAAGAGAATTGTGATTTATATTATATTATTATCTTCGTAAAATTGTTCAGAGTTTACAAATTGGAGGAACCTAAACTCTGTTACTTTACACTTAAATCTTTCAAAAATGAATCACATCCATGAAGCTTTTTTAGTATTACATGAACAAAACTTAACTAAATCTGAACTACTTGGTCAGAACCCTGCTCTTCAGGTTTGGCCAGTCTCCTTGACCAGCTGGGGTTAGGTCCAGCTGACCCTCTGAACCCAGGAAGTGAGATTTAGGTGTCCTGTTGACTCCTTAAAGTATAAGAGTTCAGTAGAAAGAGCCTCACCCTCTGGTCCACCCAAAGGAAAACCTGCAGCCATCTCCAAACTCTAAGAATCTTCCTTCCTCTCCTGAGCCTGTATGGTCCCCTGAGATTCCAAAGCTAGCTACTGTCAACTCTATCTCTCTTCTTTTACTCAAGGCCTGAATATAATCCCCATGCCTCAGAATGATCCTCACTGGGTTTGGAGACTGCACTGTACTAATGCGATACTAACAGAGCCTGGCCTGGTTCAGACCCTAACCACAGAGATCAAGATCCAGACAGACCCAAGTTCCTAGGATGTGGTGAAGGAATCCTACATCTCCACTTTGTCCTGCCCACCCTCACAATGAATGCAGGCTATAAATTTGGGCCAGTTACCTTGTCTATACATCTCCACTTTCTCAGCTGAAAAATGGCTATAATAATAATACTTATCTTGTTAGAAATATGCCATTAAAAAGTTTTTAGCACATAGGCACCAGGTCCATAAATGCTAACTACTATTATGGTAATGAGGAGGTAATGATCACCAAGAAGAGCTGGCCAATTCCCAGCCAGAGCAAGTACAGAAATTTAGCCAGACTGTAAACTCTTGGCTGTTTTAACCCATTATTTTGTCTTCAGTACGTATAGTATAGTGAAGGCACAGAGTTGACCCTTGAAAAAATATAGATAATTGAATAAGTAAATGGATTTGGCAAATCCCTTCCAGCAGCCCAGATTTTAGGCATCCCTGAGGAGTAGTGAGCTCTCACATATCTGGATCAAGACCATGGGATGTCTGGGAGGGGTATCTTGGTTTCCTAGCTGCTTCCAGAACCAGTGTCTAGGTATACTTTTCCTCAAGTGGCTGCCTTTTTTCCTAGATCTCTATATAACCCTAGGCAGAACTAAAAGTTCCAGTTAAAACTGAAATTTGTGCAAACACTGTCTGAGGTCACTCCCTCAGTTTGGGCAAAACAAGCTGGCACTGTTAGAATTGGAAGTCTGGCCGTGCAGACACATCCTGCCAGACCCTTGTCAGTGGAGAAGAAATTATATGAATTGCTCTGATTCAAGAAGCCACTCCCTGTAACAACCATCTGAGAAGTCCTGCAGCTTCTCTGTATGGGATGAACCTCATTAAACTCCATGAGGCAACAGCCACAGATTCAAGCAATCAAAATCTTAGGTTTACACAGCAGAGTGCAAGGGAGGGACTGTGCATGGGTGGAGAAAGCTGCTTCCAAAAGTACCTTCCCTACCCACCTCCTCCTTGCCTAATTCTCATCTGCCCTTCTATCCCTTAGAATAAGAAATTCAGTAGCACAGACAGGTCCCCGCGTGCCTGGACAGGAAATCTCAGAAACTGGGTTTCTATTTTTTGATTCCCAGAAGACAAGCAATGCTACCACTTTAGCATTCCTAATTACCTAATATGCCATATTGTTTGTATTATGGACACAGATTTTAATGGGTATTCTTCAAAAGCAATTTGGCCCATTGGTTTTCAATGTTTAGTCCCTTGAACTGTATATACAGGAATAACCTAGGCAGCTCATTAAAAATTCAAATTCCTTGTCTCAAAACCCAGATATTTCAATTCAGTAGAGCTTAGATGGGGCCCAGGTATTTCCTTCCTTTCCTCCTTCCTCCCTTCCTTTTTTGTCTTTTTTTTTAAATAAAAACTAAGTTAGAAGATGATGTTCAGTCAGGGCTGAAAGTCACAGATCTTCCAAATTCTAATTTCTGGTTTAACTCTTGAATCCTCTCCAAAATAGTCACATCCAATGATTATCAAATCCATGTTTGAAAACTACTAGTGATGGGAAGCTTGACTTCTAGAACTAAACCATCTTTTTACATAGTTATCCAGCTCATCATAATTTTACACTTTCAGTCTAGTTTTATCCCTCTTGGGACCTTGAAAAGTAAGTACAATCCTTCTTTCACATCCTAAGTTTCTTTGTTTGACATGGCTCTTTGTACAAAAATTAAAGGAGTATTCATAATTCAGTCTTTCACAAATTATGTTCCTGAGAACAGTGCTGCTAGGATGTGTTCCATGAAAAAGGTGGTCTGTTGTCAAAGAAGTTTGCTGCTTATCAAACACATAGGCTACATTCAGTGGTAGCAAATACATGCTATACAAGCAGAAGAAAGATGGTGATCCCCTCACACATGCACTGGAGGGGATTTTCACACTGGATGAAAGGACTAACTTTAATCTATGATCTCTACTCCCTTCATCACTGATATCTTTATGAAGAGGATAGAGTAATTCCTTCCTGCTCACAATACCCCAGTCCCATTTGAAACCTCATAGAAAAGCAGGGAAAAGTGAGCATTCTGTGTGTAATTCATCCCCAGTCATCAAGAGTCAGCCCTAGGTCACACCCCATCAGGAGGGTTTGTCAATTAGTCATGATCTTGAGGGATGGGCGGGGTCTGTCTACTCCCAATATAATTCACTTAGTTCTCATCAATGGCAATAGAAGAATTCACCCTTCAATTAGTAAAGGCTCAGCAGATTTCAGATGAAAGAGGATCAGAAGTCAAGGAGGTCCACACCTACTCTTTCCCAGACACTTGGGAAACTGACCTAGTTTTGTTTTATACCTTGTATACACCTTTTGGTAGTGTTAAATAAATTGTTTAAGAATGTGCACGTGTTATGACAACCTGTTTCATCAACGGCTACTGTTTTCTCACACATTATTATAATCCTACAGCAACCACATACATATTTTACATAGCTGTAATGATAGTGCACATATAATTTTGTGCTCTTTATTTCATATATATTGTACACATCTTTCATATTTTTATGGTAGTCCTATTTATCATACAATATATATTCGGGAAGTTCACACTAAGTTCCTTAACATTTCCCCAACTTTGTGATTTGAACTCACTTCAAATATTCACTATGATAGAGTTTTAAACATTTTTGTACATAAGAATTTTTCCTTGTCTTTAACCCTTTTCTAAGTGTGGATTTTTATGAGTGGGATTATTGACCCAAAAAGCATAAACAATTTAAGGCAAACTAATCTTTTACAATATTACACTAATTTATAATGATGCCAACAGGTATTAGAATTAGTATTTTAGAATACACATTTCATTACAAATTTACCACTACAGTACAATATATTTTTCTTCTACATTCATCTACATATACAGAGCTTTTACAAAACTTTTAGAGAGAAGTAATGTACCGCTAGAATTTCTTTTCAAACATCACAGTACATATTCATACAGAAAGAAATTCTCAAGTAAGTCTTTAAAAATATTTCTCAAAAACCATGCAAAACTTGTATGATTTAAATTAGGTGTCGTGGTGGCAGAATTCTAAGAAGGCCCCACGATTCCTGCCCTCTGTTGTACATACCTGGTGAGTGCCCTTGAGTGTGGCAGGTCCTATAAATAGGAGAGCAAACAACCACCAAGATTACGCTATGTTATATGACAAAGTAAAGGAATTTTGCAGGTGTAATTAAGTTCCCTGATCTATTAACTCTAAGTTAATTAAAAGGTAGATAACTAGGTAGGCCTGACTTAATCAGGTGAGCCCTTGAAAGGTAGTCTAGCAAGAGGTCAGAGACATAAAGTCAGAAAGTTTCAAAGCAGTAACATACACATTTCTGCAGATCTTGGAGAATAATACTGCCATATTTTGAAAAGGACCATGTCTCAAGTAATAAAAGGTGACCTCTAGGAGCTGAGGGCCTCAGTTCAACAGCTGTGAGGAACTAAGTTCTGTCAACAACCAGTGACTTGGGAATAAACCCAGGGCCTCAGATGAGATTTCAACATCAACTGACATCTTGATTTCATCCTGTTGAGACCCTGAACATGGGACCCATCTAACCCTTGTCTGGATTCCTAACACACAGAGACCGTGAGATAATAAATTCATGTCATTTTAAGGCAGTAAGTTGGTGATAATCTGTTACTCAGTGAAAGAAAACTGACACATTAAATACTAAAGGTAAAAAAGTCTTACAGGGCTTCCCTGGTGGCACAGTGGTTGGGAGTCCGCCTGCCGATGCAGGGGGGCACGGGTTCGTGCCCTGGTCCGGGAGGATCCCACGCGCCGCGGAGCGGCTCAGCCTGTGAGCCATGGCCGCTGAGCCTGCGGGTCCGGAGCCTGTGCTCCGCGACGGGAGGGGCCGCAGCAGTGAGAGGCCCGCGTACTGCAAAAAACAAAACAAAACAAAACAAAAAATCTTACAATAATCAAAGAAGCCAACCAACATTAGAGAAAGAATAAAATAAAATAAAGCATTAACTGCAAAGGGAACAGTTGGAGCTAATAAATATCCCAAATTAATGTAATGTTTTGAAGAAGTCTAAGTCATGATGAAAAAATAAAAAAAAGTAGTTATAGATGGTTTCATTCTCCAGATTAAACAAAACAAAAAAATGCCAATAAGGATGGTCTCTTTGGGCTTCCCTGGTGGCGCAGTGGTTGAGAGTCCGCCTGCCGATGCAGGGCACACGGGTTCGTGCCCCGGTCCGGGAGGATCCCACATGCCACGGAGCGGCTGGGCCCGTGAGCCATGGCTGCTGAGTCTGCGTGTCCGGAGCCTGTGCTCCGCAACGGGAGAGGCCACAACAGTGAGAGGCCCGCGTACCGCAAATAAAAAAAAAAAAGAAAAGAAAAAAGAAAAGAATGGTCTCTTTTTCCTATAAAATTAAGTTTAAAATTTATTTTATATGAGCATAAATAGATAATTTCATGGTTAATAATGTTTGAAATTATATTAGGAAATAACTAATGGCATAAAAAAAACCTTTCTCCTCACACAAAATTTTAAATATAAAATCAAAAAAGGAGATCATCTGTGCACTAATAGTCAATCAATATAAATAAATCCAAGGAAGTAAGCAAAAAGATAACAAATACCAAATTATGAAAAATCATTCAGTGAATATAAAGGGTAAATATTCCTGATCAAAGGCAAGCAGTTTCCAACTGCACCTGAAAAGAAATTTAGTAACACTGCTTTTAAGAGACATTTCTAAAACAAAATTACAAATTAATTAACTACTATTTAATTAATTTAAAAGGCCGGGGGTGGGGGTGGGGTGGGGAAAATGTTTTAAAATAATGTTTAAACAAAAGAAGAACAAGGTTGCCAATATCAATCTCAGAAAAAAATATATGAGAAAATTAAAACATAGTAAGCAAGTTTCAGAGGCTTATTTTATAATAATTAAAGTTATAATAATTTAAAAATATACAAAAACATTATGAATGAAAGGAATTATAAAGTGTAATATGTTATACATATTTTTAAGTGATTAAAAACAAATATAATTTTTATGTTAATGCAAGAAATGAATCTATAGCAGATGAAACAGAAATTTGTGACAAAAGCAGACCACTGAAAAATATTTAAAATAATAAAAATTTAAATCCTACATACTAGTATTTATAGAATCTGGTCAAAGAATTACTTAGAGCAAAATATAAAATAAAACTGCACTACAAGAAAATTAAAAAAAAAATCAATTACATAAAAGTTATGTAATTGTTATGTAATAAGAAAAGTTGTTATGTAATAAGAAATTAGAAGCACATTTAAATTAATCAAGCCCAGCTCCTTAAATATTACTAGCAATATAGACCAAAAAAAATCATGGAATCTAATCAAGAAAAAAGCAGTAGCATAAACTTTGTAATATGGGAGAATACATTAGTAAAATGGTCATTTAAAGGAGTATGAGTATTTTAAATAGTGCCATCAACATGAATGATGTTATATCAAAACTTTCAAAATATCAAAAATACAATGCTAGAAGAAAACTGAACAAGGCTGAAAATAATAATAATAATAATAAAGGAAATGTAACTTTATCAAGATGATTTTCTTTTCTTCTTTATGTTTTATGATAGAGGCAGTAGTCATATTTAAAGACCTTCCTAAATTAATAAAAGGGCCTTTTTGTGTTAAGCCTCTTACATGGTTTATACTTTTCTTAAAACTCTTACTTATACATACACTTTTTTGGACAAAAGAATTTTCATTATTCCCTCCTGTGTGTGTGTTTAGACTTAGCACCAAATAAGGATACTCCAACATCCTCAGTGTGATACTAGTAAAGCTCTCAGAATCGCACTGAGAACGCTGAAGTGTCCTCACTTCTTCTATGAAGTGTATTTTGGTAGAGGGTAGATTTTTATAAGGTCAGATATATGTTAGGCAGTCATTAAAAAAAGCTTCCTTCAAACAACCTAAGCATCCATCAACGGATGGATATGGAAGATGTGCACATCTCCTCCTTTCTCACTCTCTCTGTCTGTCTCTCTCTCTCCTACAATTTGCTCCTCATCATGTGAAGAATACCACACTGATGCTTACCTAGCAGCTGATGAGGGGAAGAAATACAGACCTGGCATATAAGGAACAGGCTTGCAAAATGATTAAGAGCTCTGGATCTGGACTGCCTGCACTCAACTCCTGAACATCTACTGTGAACTTGGGCAAATTGTATAAGCCTCTCTGCCTCAAATATAAAATACAAAAAAAAAAAAAGAAGAAGAAGAAGAAGAAAATAATAGTAGCTCCCTCATAGAAATGTTATATCACATGAGCTAACATATGTAAGCATGTAGAAGGGAGGGTGACACAGCTAATAATGTTCAGAGTGTTAGCAATTACTGATATTATAGCATAAGTAGTATTTGAATGTATGTTGAATAAAATGTCCATAGCTAAGTATAATCTACATACTCTAGGCTTCACCAGGATGTGACAATAAAGTGAGGGTATACTTTCTTTTCATAACCAAATTGTGATGGGATTAATGATCCTCTGGTCAAAAATCATCCATCCTTACAGATCCCTCAAGTATTTCCCAGATTTTCCCCATTCCTGCTATTTATGTAGTTAGGAAATAGAACTTCTAGTTCATCTGCCCTCAGCTCTTTATCAAGCTTCCATTCTAAAGTCTCTGTTGCTGGTGACCCTTGGAACTTAATATTTTGTTGGTTACATTGTTGTCCGGAGGAGATCAGCATTGCTACTCTCTTTGCTATCAGCTGGAGGTGGTTTCCCCAAACTGTTGTGCCTTTGCTATTCAAAACATCCCTGAACAAAGGCTCTACTTTTTGACTGGAATTTACTGAAGCTTTGTGAATAATGAAAGGAAGGTAAAATACTGAGAATAACTTTAAAAGGCTTTTTGCATGGCTGGTTCCTCTTAATTTAAGGGTCATTTCCTCAGAGCGACCTTCCCAGATTATTTTCCCCTAACACATTTTCCTATGCAATTATCTTCTCCTCCTCCCTCCTCCTCCTTTTTATTCTTTACCAGAACCTGAAATTATCTTATATATTTGTTTACTTGTTTATTTATTCCCTTGTTTTAGAAAAGAAGTGCTTGTTCATTCCTGAGTTCTTGGAACCTAGAACATGGCATGTCTCACTGTAGGAAAACAACACACGTTTGTCATAAAAAATGATGAGTGAATGAATAAATAGATGAATGCACAGAACCAGACCTTCCTTAGGGTGTAGCTAATTTTTGTTCATTTTTTACATATCAACTTGCACATGACTTCCTCAGGCAAGATCCTCCATGACCCACTACACAGAATGAACACTCCCTGCTACATGATCCTTCTGTACCCTTTATTTATCTAAAATCATTCATTTCATTATCTGTCTTCCCTGCTTGATTGTCAGGTCAAGAATTATGTCTGTTTCATCTCATAATGGGTCCCCAACTCCTAGACAAGTGCATCCCATACAGTTGGTGTTTAACAAAACTTTTCCAAAAAAAAACTATTAAAAGATTATTCAACTTGATGAAATAACATACAATTAAAAAGTAGCCTTCTTATTTAATGGAAAACCCAAAATTGAAACTATGTGAAGAAATCATTCTAATATAAAGGTGACCTGCCCAAGTTTTTACAAATTGCTCTTTTCTTTCTTGACTCTTAACATCTCTCACTCATGAGTCATTCTGTTCCCACCACGAACAAATATTACAAATTCTTTCACTGTCATTATAAAGAACTTTTCAGAATACCACTCAACAATAAATGCATCATTTAACCAATAAAGTACTAATACCTGCCACTGACAAATCTAATGACTAAGGAAATAGTTTCCCAATGTATACTTCCACATTATTCTGTAAGGGGGAAAAATTGTAATGGTCAGTGCTCACATTTGTTACATTTGGTGTAATCATTACATTTGGTGTAATCTCTTCATCAGAAGAGAGCCACATTCAAAGTGACGTGTCTGGGAGTCAACCTGCTTAAGGATTCTCAGTCCTCAGGAATGTGAAGATGGTAGCATATTCCTACCCAAATTTCCATGGCCAAAGCAGTAAAACAGTCACTCGGCTATTTTCATGCTTAGGCTTTTTTTTTTTTTTTTTTTTTGGCTGCGTTGGGTCTTTGTTGCTGTGCGCCGGCTTTCTCTAGTTGCGGTGAGTGGGGGCCACTCTTGGTTGTGGTGCGTGGGCTTCTCATTGCAATGGCTCCTCTTGTTGCAGAGCACAGGCTCTAGGTGCTCAGGCTTCAGTAGCTGTGGCATGCGGGCTCAGTAGTCGTGGCACACGGGCTTAGTTGCTCCATGGCACATGGGATCGTCCCTGACCAGGGCTCAAATCCGTGTCCTCTGCATTGGCAGGCGGATTCTTAACCACTGCTCCACCAGGGAAGTCCTGCTTAGGCCTTTTTTTGTATTGTTTTTTGTTTTTCATGCTTAGGCTTTAAACACTACTTTTCACATATGTTCACACAACAGCAAAAAACACCATTTAATTAAAGAAAAAAATCACAATTTAAATAAAAATTAAATATACAAGTATATAAAAACAATATTATACTATTTAATTTTATGGCAAAATCTCTCAGCCTAGAAGCACACTTTTTTTCTGCTTTGGAAAAAAATATGTATTTTTTACAGTGCCGCAGTTTCCTCATTTGTAAAATGGATATAATAATGGCCATAGAGTTCAGAGAATTGCCTTATGGTTTAAGGGAGTTAGTAATCATGAAAACAATAATTATAGCTCCCATTTATGGTTTACCATGTGCCAAGTATTGTGTTAAATATCTTACCTAGATAACCTAAATAAACTGTACAAAAACCCTATTTTATTGATAGATTTCAAATGAATAAATAAGGAACCAAGACACAAGAGATTAAATAACATGTCAATGAGAACTGTCATAGTGTAAAACTCTAGTTGGCACCATTGATGTTGTAGTCTATATGTATGGCAATCCCTGGAATCACATACTCTGAGTGCCAGAGCCAGGATTAAGTATGGGGACAGATGGTTACTAGACTTACTGTGGTGAGCATTTTGTAATGTATCTAAATGTCAAATCACTGTGTTGCACACCTGAAACTGACATAATGTTGTATGTCAACTATACTTCAATAAATAAAAAAGCTCTTAAACATAACACTCTACCACTTGGTTAACTATAAAGTACAGCACTAATGCAACAATATTAGCTAGTATCTCCATAAATGATTATAAATATTAAAATAATTTTATTTTGAATGTCTTGTTTAGACTTTCAAAGTACGCTAATTAAATGTATTTAAAAGAGAAAAATGGTTACAAAATTTACCAGAAATGAATTCAAGAGAAAGAGCATCTGATATGGGCTTGGAAGAAGCACAGGTTGACCCAAATAGGGTAGAAGAGAGTAGACCACTGGCTGAGTTTAAATTAGCATGATGGTACCATTCCCTTTCTCATTAACATCATGTAATGAGGTATAACTATGTTTTGTGGGTTCAGAATACAACAGATATAGAAGCAGCAATATCACATGTGCTTTATGCAAAGAAAAACTGAGATTCAAGTCATATCTTATAAGGATCCATTGTATTTTCTGAGCAAAGTTTTTAGTCCAAGTTTCAGGAAACTAGTGTGTATCTTAAAACAAATCTTAATGCGAACTTAAAATCTCTTTTGTTTCCTTAAGAATAATACAGAATGATTTACTAATAATAACTAACAATACTTATACTTAGTGAGGGCTTACAATGTTCCAGGCTCTGTGCTAATAATGTCACATTGATGACCTAATCTAATCCTTCCAACCACTCTAACAGTTATTAATATTATTATAATTTCATTTTACAGATGCAGAAACTGAGGCATGAAAACATTATGCTGCTTGCCAAAGGTCATAAGCTAGATGTTCATTTTTGAAATGAACATCTTTACCAGTCTATGCCAAAGAGAAAAATAAGGCAATCATTTTAGGGAATAACAAGTTTCCAAAGGAGAAACTTCAGGTTCTTAGCTATTAAAAGTAGCCCCAAAATTACCAGTTTGCTAAACACTTAACCTGTATTACCTCAACTCAGTGAGAAGTGTACTGTTTTTTTATTTCCAGTTTGTACTTTACAGAGAATTTAAGCAATTTGCCCAACTACACACAGTTAGTGATAGAACTGGAATTTGAACCCAGCTTTGCCTGATCTTAAAGTCACCTCTTGTAACCACTATGTTTTGCTGACTCTCTCCACTCAATCTTATAGATGGTTCCACCAGCTGTCCCAACTATGCCCATGTGTCATTTCTTCTCTAGCCTCTTTACTGGATGAGTATCATCACCTTCCTTGTTTTTCTCCCTATTCATCTAGCTTAATTCACTGAATGATTTTGGAAGAGGCTATAGACAAAATTTTATTCCTTTGTTTTTCTCATTCATAATTCCCAGAACCCACAAGCTTCTTCCATTTCTAGAAGCTTCAGTGAAAAGGAATAGAGAATCAAATCCTGACTCTAATTCTGGAAACTTCCTCCACAGACCAGGGAGGTGCAAACCCCAGAAATGATGTTCCTTCCTCACACAAGTGATCATCTCTGCTCAACTGTCCCATAATAGGAACTGTCACTCAGGCAAGAGTCTCCAACCATCCACACATGTGCACAGAGTGAGTTTTATTATTAATAACAAGAACAATGACAACAATTAGCATTTATTAGAGTCTTCTATTTTTCTCAGTACTTGCTAAATGTTTCTTGTACTTTACCCTATTTCATTCTCACTTCCACACCCTAAAGTAGGTATTACTATAACCACTTTGCAATTGATGAAACTAAAGTTCATGCAAATTAAGTAATTTTGTCACAAAGCCTGTAAGCTGGTGTATGAACACTGGGCTTTCTGATTCCAAAGCCCTTGCTCTGAACCCTTGTTCCATATTACATCTGATCCCATCCCATCAAAATATAGTAATGTTTGAGCATAAATATAACACTGATGTATTAGTACAAACAAATGCACACATGAATACACATTAAATCACCATATTTACACATTATGCAATTCCACACCTACAGGTATTTTCTCACAGTGTCTTTCAAGTTTCACTTAGCAGCGCTGTGACCAAGCAAGCCATATGAATCCACAAATAGTATTGCTAGTCTGATGCAATTCAGTGGAAGCCCTACTATTATAATAAAACTGTCTGTGGCTTTTTACAGTTTACATTTTATCTAGTTCTCACTTGATGTTCATATCAGTCATAAAATGTGCAATTATCTCATTTTGCAGAAGGGGGTACAGCTTCTGATAATTAGACAACAACCTGAAATTAGAGGCTAGCAGAGGAAAGAGTGGGGAATTTAATCTCAGCTCAAACTTTCGTATCACTTCCCACTGCCTTTCTTCCTGTGTTTCATGGATTATTTCATCCTAAGCTATTCTCTTCACTCTGTAGTTGCTGATACTGGTCATCTTGTGGAGTCAAATATTTCCCAGATGGAAATCTCCAATCAATTGTATTACACCAGAATGCTTTTACCTGGATGGAGTACTTATTTCTTCCTCTAAGTATTTTACTTCCCAGTGAAATGCCCGCATACAGTCCAAAGTAAAATGAGTTAAATGGTCCCATGTCCTCTAATGCTGAGTCAGCTCAAGTGGGGTCTACGTGACTGAAGACAGTCTATCTCCAAAGGCAGACCTCTTTATCTTCTGGGTAGTCCCAGGGCTAAGAATCCAACAAGCCAGCACTTTGTCTTGGATGGTTTCTGGCTTCTACACTGCAGCACTTTTGTTTGTGACCTCTGTTTTCTAAGTGGATGAGTAGGAAAGATAAAAGCCCTCTCCCGTCTGAAACCCTGCATCTATAGTTATTCAATGCCTGCACATGTTCTGATTCCATACACTTATATGAATAGGACATTCAGCAATAATTCCAAGATAGGACTTCTTGTGAATTAATGTTAACTCCTACAAACCACTACCTGTAACCCCATAAAAAAACCTACAGTCCCAATCCAGCTAAGAAAAGCCACTTATAGGATTTATAAGCAATTCCACAACACGGCGCTGCCAAGGCTGGTAAACAAGCTAGATAGCATGACCTATTCTTTACGTCCCATAGGCCAAACCACCATATGACCTGCCTACACTACTGCAATAGCCACCAAACTATTCTCGTATATATTCTTGTACCCTTACAGTCTAATCACCAAAGATCAGCCAATGTGATATTTGAAAACATAAATTATATTATGTCACTCCCCTTCTTGCCACCATCTTATGGTTTCTCCTCCGTCTTAGAATAAAATCCAAACTCCTTATAATGCTGGTTAGATTTTATTCAGAGAACATCCTCAGAGGGACTCTTGGTAAATTCAAGAAGATCATCAGTCTATGAACACTCAGCAGAGAAAAGTTTTCCTATAAAATATTCGAATTCATGGGGAAAACCTGAGTGCTGCAAGACAAAGAGATCTTTACAACGAAAAGTGACAGATTGAGAGATAACCACCCAAAGAAAAAAATCTGTTTCTAATGGAGATCTGAAGAAAAGCATTAAGAATCTATGCTGTACAATCCCACTACTGGGCATATACCCCAAGAAAACCATAATTCAAAAAGAGTCATGTACCACAATGTTCATTGCAGCACTATTTACAATAGCCAGGACATGGAAGCAACCTAACTGTCCATCGACAGATGAATGGATAAAGAAGTTGTGGCACATATATACAATGGAATATTACTCAGCCATAAAAAGAAATGAAATTGAGTTATTTGTTTTGAAGTGGATGGACCTAGAGTCTGTCATACAGAGTGAAGTAAGTCAGAAAGAGAAAAACAAATACCATATGCTAACACATATATATGGAATCTAAAAAAAGAAGAAAAAGATTCTGAAGAACCTAGGGACAGGACAGGAATCAAGATGCAGACGTAGAGAATGGACTTGAGGACACGGGGAGAGGAAAGGGTAAGCTGGGACGAAGTGAGAGAGTGGCATGGACATATATATACTACCAAATGTAAAATAGATAGCTAGTGGGAAGCAACCGCATAGCACAGGGAGATCAGCTCAGTGCTTTGTGACCACCTAGAGGGGTGGGATAGAGAGGGTGGGAAGGAGGGAGATGCAAGGGGGAGGAGATATGGGGATATGTGTATATGTATAGCTGACTCACTTTGTTATAAAGCAGAAACTAACACACCATTGTAAAGCAATTATACTCCAATAAAGACGTTAAAAAAAACAAAAAAGAACCTATGCTGTAGTTAGATTTTTACCAAAAAGGATTATTTGGCTTGAAATCAAGCAATGGAGCTTTACTCAGTCATTTTTTATTTAAAAAAATATTTTAAAGATTCTTGGGATTATGGCATCTGTGAAGCTAAAATGGAAACTAAAAGCCAGCTATTCAAAGACCTCTAATCCATGGATGAGGAAAGTAATTCCCAAAGGAGAATGAGCTGCCGAGGGTCTCATATGAGTTGGGGTCAGAGCAGGGCTAGAACCGATGACTCCACACTGCCTCAGCACTTTCAAACAATTAGTTACAGAGAACCAACCATCTTCTTTCTTTTCTTTCTTCTTGTTTGTTTTCTAGGCTTCACAATGCTTTAAATTAAATGAAACATACACAGCCAACCCTCCATTTCTGTGGGGGATTGGTTCCAGGACTCCTCATGAATACGAAAATCCACAGATAACTCAAGTCCCTTACCATGCGTATGCCAAATGTGAGTCTACACTTCTCTACTGGTAGATTTAACAGACATAAAGCCACTCTGTAAGACTGATAAACAGCTGTTTAAAGGCTTATTCCCAATCCTACAAATATCACATGCAGATCAGTAACAGTTTGAGGACCAGCGGCAGACTGCACTTTGAGCAGCGATGTTCTACATGTCGTGCCTAAGCCATCACCCTTCCAGGTTCACAAGATCCCTCTCAGTAGCAAGTTGGCACTCAGCTTGCATAAACCATTACAAACCAGGCTGTGGCCATCTCCAGATGCAATCTTTGTTCCTTAGAAATTAATCTCATCGTGAACTCACTTCCTCTGAGGAGAAATTCTGAACCTAGAAGTGACTTCAGGTAGAGGAGAGAAGGCCCCTCATGCTGAGCATTTTGGTCATCTTTAAAAAGACTCAGAATGACCGATGTTAAAGGACATACCAAGAATTTCTTCAGACATTTATTTCCCAAAGAAGATCACTGAGGAACATATCGTTTTCCCAAAACTGCCCTGTGGCATTTTCCTGTTCCTACCAACACTTCTCAATCTGTCTTGTTCCATTTTTTTCCACATAACCATTCAGTCTTCAACATATTATATTTTATTTGTTTTCTTATATCCTCCAATAATAGCAATATACATAAGTAAATTCATCAGTTACTCTCCTAAGTGCTTTATGCACATTCATTCATTTAATCCTTAGAACTGTGAAGTAAACACTATTACTATCCTTATTGCAGGTATGGGGCATAGAGAGAAAATGGATGGGTTCAATTTTGAACTTGGTGAGATTAAAACACCTGTAAGATACTCATGCATAGATATCCAGCAGGCTGCTGTACGTGATCCTGGAACTCAGGAGAGTAATGCCATTTGAATTAGACATTAGAATCCTCAGTCATTTGCATATGCAAATTAGGGCAGCAGACCTGGAGGAGATCTCTTAGGCTCATTTGCAGAGTTCAAAAGGGGGCCAGACCTCTAAAGAGCACCAGATACACCATGATCTGTCATTAACAGCATCACATAAGTACAGTTACTAGATCCTGTGTAACTGAACTGCTACTGAGAGCATCTCCCTTTATAAAGAAAAAGGGGCCTAGTTTCCACAATCTTTTGCCTTCAAAAAAGGACAGAGACAAATTATATTAGAACATGATGTCAATGACCATGCTTGACAGAAACAGTGTATCTGTGGGAACAATGAAGAATGGCGTGGAAATCAATAACAACAGGGCAAACACTCCATCAGCCTGCAGCCTTCTGAAGGATTCCCACTGGAGGCAATGGGGAGACTTGTTCTTTGTGGTTGAAGGAGATGAAACTAGGACAAGTGGGTGAAAGCTACAGAGAAACATGTTTCAGCTTGTTTAAAGAAGTGTTTCCCATAGCTCGAGCTCTCAAGGTGGACCTGATTGCCTGTCAGCAGTCACTATTGGGTAAAGGCCAGGTTCCAGTTGAGGGTTAGACAGGATGGGTCCTCTCTGTACCCATGAGAAATGCTCACAGCCTTTCCCACGGTTGTGAGGACAGAATGGGTATTTTTCCTGGTTGGGCAAGAACTATGGGACAATAGCTGTGTGGTTCTCTGACAGCTCTCCTTGACAGTGACGTGGGTTGTGAAAAGGCCAACAATAGTGCTCACCGAGCAATGGCTCTTTGAGTCCTGTTGAGCAGTACCTTAAGTGACCTCCCAACATGTAGTAGGAAAACTCTAGTTGCAAGTCTCTCTTGCATCCTGGAATTCACTAAAAGGCAGACTTACAGAAATCTCCCAGCTGGAATGACCTCAAAGTTCTAGCTGACCTCCCACCCACATAGGAATCTCCCTTGCAGCATCCCTGACAAATGCCTGCCTAGTCCTGTTTACATACCTTCCATGATGAGGAGCTTTCTGCTTCACAAGGTACCTGCCCATAGTTCAGCAGTTCTCATGTTTGTTGATAAAGATAAAAACAATAGCTAACATTTATGCAGTTCTCACTATGTGCCAAACTCCGCCGAATACTTTCCATGCATTGAACTATTAATCCTTGCCACAAACTTATTAAACAGATGAGGAAATTATAATGGTAAGAATCAGAATGTTAAGAATATTTCCAAGTCCATGAAAAGTGATAGAGCTAGTTTCAAAGAATATGATTTTCACAAACTTCAATCACTCATCTATCATTTCATTTGTACATGCCTGAAAATTCACCCTTGCTGTTATGCACCAAAAATTTCTCTTTAAATGATTTTGTTTCATTTTTTTAAAAAGTAAAATATCTACTTTAACCACTTCTTATATATCTGAAATCACAAAATTTGTCTACTAGTTATATATTTTCCCTAGTATGTATTAAAATAAACTCAGAACTAATGAAAAATTTCAAAATGTTCAATCATGTCCTAAATAAAAACATCTTTCTTAGCACCATTTTGTGCTAAGAAAATACACTGTATTTTGGTAAACACTGTTCTAGGCTATATTACTTCTCTTTTTGTAAATATGTATTTTTGAATCAAAAACTTGATTTTTGCAATTATTTTTCACTGTTGGTATTAACTCTGCCCTGTGAGCTTGCAGAGAAAAAGTCTTGGCAATTTTGTCTTTAAGACTGGTTTTCAAGCATCTGAGAAGATTATATCTCCCTGAAGTCTTCTTCAGGTTGGTCATTTCCTGTTCCTCCAACTCTTGGACAGGGTTTCTAGCTTCCTCTAGACCCTCTTAGGCTGGTCACTCTTGCTTGAACTACCCTATTTTGTAAAACAGCCACAGTTGTTATTATATAAGGGCCTATACAACCCTAGATGTAGAGCCCAGAATCTTTACACCTATATCCAGTAGCTGCTTCTGTGCTCAGGTTCAGATCTACCCAGGGCTGGGGACGGAATACATACCCAGCTGGAAAGAACATGGTCCCAGCCCAGAAGACATGAACTATTTCACAGCTCTGCCTACCCTTTGGCAATCACTTGATTTATAGGAGTCTGAGTTTACTCAACGGAGAAATGAATATGTCTTGTCTTGCCAGCCTCCCAGCATGGTTGTGGAGATAAAATGGACAAGTGACATGTAGATTTTTGTAAACTATGAAGAGTTACAGACAATAGTTATCATTAAAGTAGACCACACGGCCTCAGTACACCATTACTTAACCCTATGAGTGACCTGTGAACCCAGGCCGCCTTATAGATCTTTTAGAAAATATCGAGTTCAAGAAAGCATATGTGGACAACACTTGATAGTCAAGTAAGTCACCATGTGAGGGATTGCTATATGCTAGTCACTGTTCCAGGCCTGGGATATAGTGTTGAATATAGGAGACAAGTAGGGTTGATATTCAAACAGTACAAACTAATGGTCATACTGATTGCTAAGATCAGTATGCTAAGATTTCCACAATAATGGGCACATAGTTCACATGCATTGCTTAGTTAATAGGCATTGCTAATTAACATGCATTGCTTATGTACTCCAACCCCTCCCTCAGGACTCCTGGGCCTCCCCACACACCAACAATTTAAAGGTCGGAGGGCAGGTTAGGGGGCCTCCTGGACCCTGTCCCAGGACTTTGGCCATGGTCAATTCTGATTGATTAGTGCCATGTGATACTGGTTGCTAAATATTTGGAATATCACCCTGGGAAAATGGGTTCCATTCTACGGAGAAGATACAGAGTAAACAAGTGAATGAAACAATGTATAATTCAGTTGCAGATTGTGATAAGAACTATAAAGGAATGAGATGGTGATGTGGGTGGAGCGGGGGGTGGACCTCAGATTGCATGATCAGAAAAGGCTTCCTTGAGGAAGTGAGATGTGTGTTGAGACAGGAAGAAGGAAGAAGGAATGAGAGCCAGCCATGCAAATATCTAGGGGGAAAGCATTGCAGGCAGAGGAAAGAGTAGGAGCAAAAGCCCTGGGGCAGGAGTGGGTTTGGCATGTATGGAGAAGAGAAAGAAGGCCTATGTGTGTTGCCCAAAGTAGGCCAACGGAAAAGCATGCGAGTGCTGGCAGTCTCCAGTAACAAGTCTGGGTTTTATTCCAAGTGCGAGGAGAAGTCATTAGAATGACTTAAGAACATTGAAATGTGGTTATCATATTTACAAAATGCCTTGTTCTGAGAAATTCAAATCTCGGAAGAGAGTTCATTTCCTATTTTCTCTCAACTACAATTGCAAACCTGAGGCTGATGAATGATCTGATAGATGTATATGTGGTGGATGATAACAACCAATTCACCAGCCTAGAGGGACCAACTTAGGAGGGAAATCAGACACCTAGAATTCTTGTCATGCAAGGCGGGAAGAACAGGAAATGACCAACCTATAGAAATCTTAATGGGAACATAGTTAATCTTTTCAGACACTTAAAAGCCAGCCTTAGAAACAAAGTTGCCAAAATGTTTTCCTTTCTTTTTTTTCTTGAAGTATAGTTGATTTACAATGTTGTGTTAATTACTGCTGTACAGCAAATGATGACCATCATTAAAAAGTCTACAACTAACAAATGCTGGAGAGGGTGTGGAGGAAAGCGAACGGTCCTATAAGCCTGGTGGGAATGTAAATTGGTGCAGCCACTATGGAGAACAGTATGGAGGTTCCTCAGAAAACTAAAAATAGAACTACCATATGATCCAGCAATCCTACTCCTGGGCATATATCCGGACAAAACTATAATTAAAAAAGATACATGCATCCCTATGCTCATAGCAGCACAATTCACAATAGCCAAGACATGGAAACAACCTAAATGCCCATTGACAGAGGACCAGATAAAGAAGATGTACATATATACAATGTTTTCCTTTCTATAGTCTGATTTCCACAACAACAGGGTAAAGTGATTCAAGCAGAAGTTATCATTTCTTACCATTTTATCAGAAGTATCCGATTCTGAAAAGAAAATTACATTCGTGCTCTACAGAGCCATCAGCAGGAGTTATTTCACCTACTTTGCTTATTGAGAAAGAAATCAAGAATATTTGCCTGATGTTACATACAATTATCACCGTTGGCTTAACACTAGAATACAGGTGCTCTGAGCCTCTTTATAGTACTCTACTACCTCCTTATGACATTTGGGGAGCAGGAGAATTTTGTAACTTTTGGGCTAGTCAGTTGAAGAATGACCCAGCCAATTCCCAAGGTACTATTCAGCCCACACATGTGATGACAATCTGGTCAGGCATTCAGACAAGCTGCATGCTTTATCTAGTGTAGAGAAGGCATACATGCATTCAGTTTGGCATACATACACTGCAGTTCATTTTCATTTTAAATGTTAGAGATGGCTAAAATCTGCCCAGGAAATTACCTGTGATTGAACTGCCATCCAGTCAAAAAAAAACAAAAACTAAGCTTTCTAAAGATGACCCAGACAATCACAGTGGTGTAAGGGAAAGACAGGTGGATGAGGAAGAAAGAAACGCTTCTTTGTTCATTTTCCTAGAGACCCCTAACTCACCCATGGGTATCCAAAAAGTACAGCATAATAGAGGCATACATGTTCATGGTCATGATATGGCACTACTGAATAAGAGAATCTCAGAAACATGGGGAAAGGCTGTTGCCCGCAGGATGGAACTGTATGTCAAGGCGGCCTTTCCCACACCTTTGCAATGGAGTTCCCCTCTGGACCCTCCTCCATGCTGCGTAGGTCTAACTTCATCTTCATTCAGTTCTTTCCCCATAACTTTACCACTCCTTCACCCATTCCCTTTGCTTACTTTGGTATTTTCTCTCTCCCATTAGTCTGCAATGTTCTTTGCGGACAGGGACCATGTCTCCTTTTCCTACTTCCATAGTACCAAGCGTGGTATTTTTCAGCACATCTTTATTAAATAAAATAAAATATAACTATGACTGCCATTTATGGAGCAACATGTACCAGGTATGACATTAAGTGTTTTACCTAGTTTTATTTTATTTAATCCTTTTAGCAATCCAGTGATGTGGGTGTCTTCAGTCTCATTTTACAGAGGAGCAGACAGAAGATTGAGGAAGTTAAATAACTTGCCCAAGGTCACATAATTAGTAAGTAGCAGAACTGGGACTCCATCCACATTTTTTCTGATGCAAACACAGAGTAACTTACACACTAATCTTGGCTGCCTCTCTGTACTGATTATTTCATTATAATATTGAAAGAAAAGAGCTGGAATGGTGAGACAGAGTTAGACAAGCAGCCACTTGCATTAAGGAAGCTGGACCAGTCGAACGGCCAGCAGAGTCCACATTCTTGCTGTGTACCTGGGTACTAGAGGGTGGGCAGGTATCTGTGGGAAAGAACTCATTCAGACCTTAAGCTAGTTGTCATGCCCTTTTAATACCAGACAAACAAACTGAAAAGGAGCTGCCCTGTGCTGAGGTGTACTACATGCTAATCTGCTAATCCTGTACTCCTTGGAAGAAGAGAAGGAGTAGGAGATGTTTTCTACAAGTCCTTTGCTTGGCAGAGAGCTGAGTCAGAGACAGTTGGCTGAAATTGTGAAAAGGCAGACCAGCAGCTTAAGAGAGGGTGGTGCAGATCTCTTGTTATTCAGCCTTTCCCAGGAGCTAGAAAGCAGGATGCTCTCACCACAGTGAGAATGGGGATTTAGAAAGAGTGGGAGGTGTCCTGGTGAAGGGGAAATATGCCAATTTGGAAATCCAAGGTCTTGGAGTTGTTGAAAAAGTTATTGAAATGAATGAGGTAAAGGCAACACAATGGGGTGTGGTTTAGTAGAAACGAGCACTAGCCTTGGACTTAGGAATCGTACCTTTGAATTTCAATGTTGGAACAAATATTAAAAATTATGAAGATGGATAATATTTTGAAATATTAATTGTTTGTTTCCAGAATTTGCTTCATTCCTTGTTCCTTCCCACATTCAATCAGCTAAGCATTCTCCATAATTGCCTTGGAGGTGAACTGACAGAAGAAAGCAAAGAGAGTTGGTTGCTGGTTTTGAGTTTAGCAACCTACATATTATGACTCAGCTATAGACACATGAGATTTTGAGAGAATATATGATATGATGATGATATAAATGATAAGAGAAAAATTACCTTAAGGCAAAGGATGGGTTCCCAAGGCTGAGAAGAAAAAGATAAGAGAGACTTAGAAGACAGTTGGACAAAGAATGAGGAGACGTCGCCAGAGGGACCATAAGAACGGTATTGAGTCAATATCCAGGGAAAGGCCAGTCTCCATCAGAGCATGATCATATGTAGCTAGGGCCCAGGGACAGAAGCTACTGCCTTCAAACATGAAGTCTTATATGCTGCCTGGACTGAGGAGCTATGATGAGTCCCTTCCTTTGACAGGAGTTAGCATCTGGCACACTGTTCATCAAGCAGGAGTGATAGCCATTTATACCTTGACCCTTAAGATTGTTCTGTTCCCATCCAGCATACCCTACCTAGAACTGTCAAGTATTTTGTTTTAATGAAAAACAGCCCATTTTATTCAAATTCTCCAAAATTTATACTCATTATGTTGTTTCCAAAATGCTTCACGTTTATATAATGGTTTTATTATTTCACCTTTCTTTTATAGTTTTTATATTTTTTCTGTACAGTTCTTCAGTAGAAGCCAAAGTCCTGAGTTGCCCAGTTAAGAGCCTCTGACCTACCATTCTGATTATGTTTCTTCTCAATATTCATGACCAACATCTGGCTTCTAAATGAAAGGCTTTTGGCCTTTTCAATCACTTGCTGATAGGATGAGACTACACTGTCACCCATAACCACATGACCTAATTTAGAATCAATCTTGGCATCCAGTCTTGCATTTCTAATCAAATTTACAATCCACCTTTCAGCTTCTTCTGGAGTCACGATCAGTTTATCTGCCAACATGTTAATGCTGATACACTGATGAATGCAACAAAAAGTCTCAAATACAAAGAGATGGGTATTTTCAATGGACTCCTCCGGACAAGCCACCAAGAAGAAATCATTCACTAGCACTGATTCATAGTCCTTCAGCTTTTTCTGAGCCCCATAAAAGTCAAAATTAATATATAAGCACTCAACAAACTCTGTAATGGGTTTTTTATATGTGTAAGACTCCTATTGAATAACTTTGACCAGATCATTTAGCACCTGCCGGCGTTTTCAAACATCTTTGTTTGTTATGACTGCTGTGGTCAAATAGCCGAGAATATGTGGACACATCATCTGAATTACATTAAGGTACTGTGGCTGGTAGAGGAAGAGATCAATAATGTTACCACGTCCTTTGGGGTGATTGAAGAAAACATAGAGACTAATGAATGAGCATGTTTGCTGCTGAAGAGACTAGAGTGGCAAACTCACAGAATTATTATCTATGGTCTCTTTTAGCTACATAAGGTCTTCCACGGCTGCATTCCAATTCTGCATTAAGATTTCAGAGACCAGTTTTCCCCAGAGAGAACTCAAAGCATTTCTGTCCATTGTGGGAACCAACACTCTAAAGAAGTAAAGATATTCTGCTGCTCCAGAGTAGTTTCCACATTTATATTGGAATTTTGCATATCTTTAGGGTGTATCTAAATATGGAATTGTCAAGTCTAAATCAGCCTGCCGGGACACTTGTATACCAAAGAAATAGACACTTAGAGGGGTGGTAGTGTAGAAGAAAAATCCCCCAACACATGGACTTACTAGGTGGGAATGAATGAAGTCATCTAGGGATTTCTCGTGTAGCTGACAGTCCAAAAAAACGTTATCCTCTATGATTTTCGGGATAATGACCCCCCAAACGTACCTACATCCTAATCCCTAGAATCTGTGAATATGTTGCTTTACACGGCAAGAGACTTTGCAGATATGATTAAGTTTAGAATCTTGAGATGGAAAGATAACCCTGCAATATCCTGGAGGATCCAATGTAATTATAAGGGTCCTTATAACAAGGAGGTAGGAGGGTCAGAGTCAGAAAGGGAGCTTTGTCAATGCATGGAGAAGTTGGAGTGATGTAGGGCAGTGAACCAAAGAATGTGGGTAGCCTCTAAAACCTAAAGAAGGCAAGGAAATGGATTCTCTCCTAGAGCCTCCAGAGGGAAACAGCTTGTCAATAACACAGAATCTTGAGCCTTTCTCTAAATCTACTAACTCAGATTATCTGCATTTGGGCCCAGACTTATGTATATTTTAACACTATCCGAGGCTATGCTATACAGCCAGTCTGTACTAGCCCATGCACAGCAGGTAGAAAAACACTGGATCTGAACTGACAAATGGGTCTCTGAGACCACTATCACATTCAGAAATGTTAATGCCCTTACCACATGAACACCAAGTGGTCACTCAGTTTCATAAGAACACTTAAAGGGATTATGATCTCATCACCTCTTGAATATTACTAACAACTTCCATTTATTGAACATATCCTAAGACAATCAGTGTGCTAATATTCTTATGCATTATCTCATTTAACTTCAGAGCAACCTTATAAAATAATTATTAATGTTATAATTTACAACAACAGCAAAAAAGGTCTAGGAAAGTTAATTGTAACCACATGGAAAGTCAAAAGTATCGTTAACATGTAACTGGAATTGCTGTTTTTAATGCAACTGGGTTGGAGCAGACAGGATCTCAAACCAGTTCTATTCATTCCTACCAAGGTACCGATGTGAGGATTCCCTTCCACATGATCTCTCCTCCTACAGGTGTTCAGGAGACATCCTGTCATCAAAGCAACACCTTAGAATATACCTAGTGAGTAAGAGTTGTTTCCACACAGGGAAGGTAAAATAGAGCTGAGCAAAGTTTTGGCCCCAAAGAGCTGCAACTCTCATAGGACAAAGACCAGCACTCTGCTAGTGTTTCATTAGGAGGTCTTTACAAGATGTAATGAGGACAGCTGTATGGCATTGATGATTTACGACACTGGTCCAAATGCCTAATGTGATCCCATGATATCCATTAATGAGCTGACTCCCACCTTGTGATAGATGGTGTCTCTCTATTGGTAGTTGATGAGTCTTAGTGCCAGTTCCACAGCTCTCCCCCTGGTTCCCTTTGGTGTGTTGAGTCCCAGGCAGGCTAGCCTCCACCAATCTCCTCCCTCAACATTGTCTTTCCTCCACACATTAACTTCCAGCCCATGGAATTTTTATTTGGTCTTAGTGGGCAGTGCTGTGTGACTCCTACTTTATATTTCCAAACCTACTATTTCAGCATATACTTTGTGTTCTACTTCCTTCCAGACATTCTGGCCTTAGATTCTAAAAGCCAGACTCAAAATTCCTTTTCTCAAACTATTCTCTCAGCCTTGAATTTCAAAATCCTGACAGTATAAACTGGCAGTTGGCTGCATGAGGTTCAAGGACATGTAGGAGAGGGAAAAAAGAGAGCTATACATACAATATTGCAATATATTCTTCTTCTCCATAACCATAATCCCCAGGGTCAAACAGGCAACAAGAGATGAAGCCAAGAATTATTCTCACTTCTCTCTGATGTCAAAGTCTATACGACACCCAGTTCATCATTGGGCATCTCTAGCTAGTGAACCCAAGCCTAAATCCCAGCAAATTTTACCATACGTCCTAGATCTGGGCTTATGAAACAGCTAAGTTCCTCCTTTTCCAGGACAGTCATTAAGATACTTGAAGATAATTATTTGGGCACCTGAGTCATTTTTGAGCTAAGTTACCACCCAGTTTATTCTACTCTTCTTCACAGACACGCTGTTTCTTATTTTTCATTATCCTGGACCTCGTTTTGAATGTGCACAATTTTGTGTGTGTGTGTCCCTCTTGACTTGTGACTTTCCTAAATAAGCTGCATCATCCCAATTAGTGAAGTCCAAAGTCAACTACAGAAACTTTTCTGATCTTGTTCCTGACACCACATTCCTAAAGCAAAGGATATTTGTACGATGCAGCATGTGTGCAGATTTCTACTTCATCTGTCTATGAGATACGTACAAGCTCAGGGAAGACATTTGGGATGAATTTAGGGTATGCCTCAATCTCTTGCTTCAGCCCAAAGAGCACTCACATGGCCAGCACATACCAAGGTTCATAAAAAGACTAGGAAAAAGGCTTGTGAATGTATTACACAGTAGTAGGTCTAGTGCTAGAGAGAATCTGAAGTCACCACAGGTGAGCCTTACTTCAGAAACCCCAAGCTGGAGGACAGCAAAAGATGGGGTGGGCAGTGAAAGGGGCAAGGAGCCTGTAGCTTATCGGCCAATAACTTGCTCTGGGATTTTGAACAATCGTTTCATCACTCTGGATTTTATTTTTCCCACAAGTAAAACAATACAGTTAGACTAGAGTGGTTTCCAAAAGTACTTGATTACACACTTTGATCAGAAAAACATTTCTGCACATGCACATGAAATTATGTCTATTTTATTCATTTATAAAGAATATACATTCAACCCCAATATATAATATATAGTATAAAACATAATGCAAAATGTTTCTAAATAATTAGACTTCTAAAATGTAGTCAAAACCTTAATATATTTTCCTGTATCCCAGTGAGTCATCATAAGCATCTAGAACAGGAGTTAGCAAATTTTTTCTGTAAAGGACCAGATAGTAAACACTTCAGGCTTTGCAGTCCATATATACTCTGTCCTAAAGACTATTTTGTCTGATATTAGTATAGCCACTCCAGCTTTTATGGTTGCTGTTTGCATATTACATCTTTTTCCATCCTTTTACTTTTAACCTATTCATATCTTTGAATCTAAAGGTGTCTCCTGTAGACAGAATGTAGTTAGATCTTGTTTTCTAATCCAGTCTGACATCTCTGCCTTTTGACTGGATTGTTTAATCCATTCACATTTAATGTTATTATTGATATAGTTGAATTTATATGAGTTATTTTTTTTCTATTTGTTTATATCCTATTGTTCCTATATTCTTATTTTGCTGCTTTCTTTTGCATTAAGTAAATGTTTGGTAGTGTAACATTTTAGTTCCTTTATTTTTATTTTTTATTTTTTTTTACCATTTTTAGGGTTTCTTTTGTTGTTTGTTTAGTGGTTGCTCTAGGGCTTACTATATACATTTTAATTTATCACAACTTACTTCAGATTTATACTAATGTAATCAAAGTGAGATAGAAATGTCACTCCTATATAGCTCTATTCCCTCTTTCCCCTTTTTGTGCTATTATGTTATACATATTATATCATATCTGTTACAAATCTAATAATACTTTATTATAATTATTACCTTATATCATTTTACATCTATTAAAGAAACTGAGATACAGCATCCATTGCAACTACTCAACTCTGAAATTATTGCATTAAAAACAGCCTTGGGCAATATATATATGAATGAACATCACTGTGTTCCAATAAAACTTTATTTATGGACACTGAAACTGAATTTCATATAATTTTCATGCATTATAAAATATTCTTCTTTTGACTTTTTCCCTGTTATTAAAAAATGTAAAAACTAACTCACAGGCTGTGCAAAAACAGGTAGGGGGCAGGCTTTGATTCAAGAATGCAGTTTGCCAACCACCTGACTTTCAGCAATGATTTTCCAAACTCTTTTATGTGGCACCTTGGGGTTAACAGACATGCCTCCGGGCCTGCCATGGTGGCAAAGGTAAGATCAGAGACTGGGCTTCAGCATCCTACCTCCATTTCAAGAAGAACAGTTCTGCTTATATTTTGCTTATTTTTTCCAAACTGAAAAGATTCTGTTTAACAAAGTGTCCCTGGAAGGAAGAAGGAAGGAAGGAAGGGGGGGAGCAGGATAGAAAAAAGGAAAGATAATCTCAAATGTTCTTTCTAACTTTGAAATTCTATTACATTCATCTAAAATTGTACAAAATCATCAGCGACACTGGAACTATACTTCAGTTAACCTTGAAATCTAAACATTTGATATTATGCTGTATTTTCATTATTTCTATTAAGTTTTTCCTGAGTTTGGTAATCAAAGTTCTTTTCTGAAAATGGAACGAGCATTAAAGGAAAGAGAACGTTCTACACCTGGGCCTAAAGAACCAGAAGAGAGATCTTTTAGCACTGTCTTGTGTCCATAATTAGTGATAACAGCAACCCTGCTAAGTATTGGGGACATCTAATAAGGCCTAAGGCATCAGGGTGAAATGCATGGAACAAAGAACTTGAGGTAGTGACAGGGTTTGTCATTCCTTTTTCATACGGAAATTTCTGCTCTATTCAAATAAGTCTTCTACAAACAAGAATCCCTTACAAAGAAAAGTTCTTCCTTCCTCCTCTTTATCAAAATGCTACCCACTCTTTGAGAAAAAGTTGATCATCTTGAGTTCACCATAATAATTTCTTCTCTGCATAATTAGAGAAGTGAAGATTACTGGTTTTATTTATTTTTTCACATTCAGTTCCTTTATTAGCTTAGATAGCCAAAGGTTATTTGGAGAGATTTTTTTTTTTCTTTTTGCGGTATGCAGGCCTCTCACTGTTGTGGCCTCTCCCATTGTGGAGCACAGGCTCCAGACGCGCAGGCTCAGCAGCCATGGCTCAGGGACCTAGCCACTCCGCGGCATGTGGGATCTTCCCGGACCGGGGCATGAACCCGTATTCCCTGAATGGGCAGGTGGACTCTCAACAACTGCGCCACCAGAGAAGCCCATTTGGAGAGATTTTTAAGGTAAGATTACTGGTTTTAACATCAGGTATAAGTCTCAACTCTGCTCTTTACTAGCTGTGTAACACTGGGTACATCAGTTAACCTTCTCTCCTAAGTGCTTCTGCCACCACTTATCAATGAATGGAATCCCACACACCTAAGCATCGTAGCTTCCCCTATGATTGAACTAAGCAAAGTCACCTCCCCTCAAAAGTTAGAATTGGAGGCATAAGCCACAAAACAAACATTAAATTAGTCTTCGTCAAAATGAAAAACTTTTATGTGTCAAAGGTGTAAAAAATTAATAAACTAAAACCTCAATTGAATGGAGTTGGGAGACCAGAAGGGGGAGCTCTCGTGCCCTGCAACAATAGCAGAGACCAACACAAAGTAGAAAGACTCTTCTTTCCTGGCAACAACTCAGTCAATGAAAATCCATGGACTCTTTGTTTACTACGGCCCTCCCAACTTCCTTTTCCCCTCTATAAAAGAGTTCTTCTCTCCTTGCTGTGTAGGGACTTGCATGTGGCTAGCTAGCCATGGTTGCAGGCCCCAAATTGCAATTCTAATCCCAAGTAAGTCCATTTTTACTGGAGAAATAGCTGGCCGTCTGTTTATTTTAGGTCAACATTTTGGTGGCACATACAGGAATTTAGAGGAGACCCCCCAATGACTCCAGAGCTGGTGAGAAACAGGTGCAGTACCCACACTGAGCCCATTGTTGCTCATTGATTTTCTCCCTGACCGCGGAGTTCAAACGTATGTCTTTCTCCTGGATCCAAGCTTCCCCGCTCTTTGGATCTTGAAGTTCTCTAGGGTTTGTTTGAGATCTGTTTGAAGGTTTCAACTTTTCTAGTTAAGGCCTTGTTCTATCTGCGAGTGCTCATTTAGCACTTCCATCTGATTTGAAATCAGATTGTTCCAGTTGGGACTGGTTCAGCCTTTGGCCATATATATTTGGAATATATATATATATATATATATATATATATATATATATATATATATGGAATATATATATATATATATATATATTTGGAATGAGGGCTGTTCTATGGGAACTGAGCTGAGAAGGCTTCAGCTAGGTTCTTCTAGGACCAGACTGTTCTCTTAGAAATGGCTGGTATTAGGCCTACAGGTTGGTAGAGATATCTGAACTGTTTGAGCTATAAGCTGTTTGAGCTGAAAACTGTTTAGGTGGTTTGAAAATTATTCTGAAATAATTTTCAGAATAATAATAAATAAAATAATAATAAATCGTAAAAGAAATTAATAAAAAGAAAATTATTCTTTTTCTGGAGGAAAAGTTATGAGAATGGGACTGCAGTTATCTAAGTATTTTGAGGGCACTCCCCTACAGGGATTTGAGCTGATTTTATGTTTAAAAACCACGGTCTTTCCTCAAGTGCGTTTCTAACTAAAGAAGCCAACATAACCAAAGGCAATTTAGAATATCAGTGGCCATTAAGAGGAATTTTGAAATCCCCAAACTTACTCTTCTTAAAAATAAACTGGACTACCATAGTTCTAAAATGTCTCAAACTAAATAGAATGTCTATTTCGATTTGTATTTTGAGGATTCCAAACTTTATCAGAAGGCTAAAATTGCCTTTCTGCAAAATAAGATTTTAAGATTAACTGATGCAAAGAAAGGATTAAAGAAAGTGAAAATGGCCCCAAAAGCCACAGGGCCTTCCTCCTTGGCTCCTTCGCCCCTGGTTCTTTCTCCAGGGCCGTCGTGTCTCTCCCTCCATTCCTTGTGCCCAAGCCCTGCCTCTGGCGCCATCCTCCTCCTTTCTTTCTAGGCCACCTACAGGCCTATACCCTCAGTTCCCCCATCGAATTCTCTCACTGAACTTCCTTTTTTCTCAGAAACTGACCTCACTTCCTTTGCCTCTGAACTTATCAGAATGTGTCCCTTTAAAAATTAAGCTTTCTGAGGATCCAGAGACTAACCCTTAATTTCTTATATTTCCTGGACTAAAGCTAAACTGTAAGCCACAAAGATCTTCCCAAAGCAACTGAAGATCCTCGCCGATTTGCTGAGGAATTTAATGCAGTCATTCAGACCTATCAACCTAGTTTCTGACTTATGTCAGCTAGTTCATATGCTTGTCAATGAAGGCCAGACAGCATTGGATGAAAATCACTAACTGGGAACATTCTGAAAAGTCTCTAAAATTACAACTGGGAGACCAGCCTGCTAACTTATCATACGATTAGGCTCAGGCAATGGGTGGGAGACTTCATCCAGTAATTTTTAGGGTGTTTCCAAAGCCTACTGACTGGTACAAAATTCAGGATTGCACATAAATTCTGATGAATCTTGTCATGACTATTACAATGAACTTCAGATTATTTTTAAAGAAAATTCTGGTCTTCCTTCAGATGTTGATTCCACCCAGGTAGCTTTTATTTTTTTTATTTTTATTTTTTTTGAGTTTGGTGATGACTTTTATTTTATTTTTTTTACACCTTTATTAGAGTATAATTGCTTTACAATGGTGTGTTAGTTTCTGCTTTATAACAAAGTGAATCAGTTATACATATACATATGTTCCCATATCTCTTCCCTCTTGTGTCTCCCTCCCTCCCACCCTCCCTATCCCACCCCTCCAGGCGGTCACAAAGCACCGAGCTGATCTCCCTGTGCTATGCGGCTGCTTCCCACTAGCTAGCTACCTTACATTTGGTAGTGTATGTATATCCATGCCTCTCTCTCGCTTTGTCACAGCTTACCCTTCCCCCTCCCCATATCTTCAAGTCCATTCTCTAGGAGATCTGTGTCTTTATTCCTGTCTTACCCCTAGGTTCTTCATGACATTTTTTTTTTCCTTAAATTCCATATATATGTGTTAGCATACGGTATTTGTCTTTCTCTTTCTGACTTACTTCACTCTGTATGACAGACTCTGGGTCTATCCACCTCATTACAAATAGCTCAATTTCGTTTCTTTTGATGGCTGAGTAATATTCCATTGTATATATGTGCCACATCTTCTTTATCCATTCATCCAATGATGGACACTTAGGTTGTTTCCATCTCTGGGCTATTGTAAATAGAGCTGCAATGAGCAGCTCATACAGCTCAATAACAAAAAAACAAACAACCCAATCCAAACATGGGCAGAAGACCTAAACAGACATTTCTCCAAAGAAGATATACAGACTGCCAACAAACACATGAAAGAATGCTCAACTTCATTAATCATTAGAGAAATGCAAATCAAAAGTACAATGAGATATCATCTCACACCAGTCAGAATGGCCATCATCAAAAAATCTAGAAACAATAAATGCTGGAGAGGGTGTGGAGAAAAGGGAACCCTCTTGCACTGTTGGTGGGAATGTAAATTGATACAGCCACTGTGGAGAACAGTATGGAGGTTCCTTAAAAAACTACAAATAGAACTACCATATGACCCAGCAATCCCACTACTGGGCATATACCCTGAGAAAACCATAATTCAAAAAGAGTCATGCACCCAGGTAGCTTTTAACTTTACGTCAAAATGGGTTATTCATGGGCTGAACCAGGACCTTGCACTTCTAGTAAAAAGAACCAGGATGGAATGGGAAACTATGTCCACTCCAGATTTAGTTAATCTGACAGACCAGGTCTCTCTCACTGTGGATGAATCACCTCAAAGGAAGACAGCTAAAATTCTCTATTTTCTTTTTAGGATTTTTTTTTAATTGAAGTATAGCTGATTTACAATGTTGTGTCAGTTTCTAGCATAGAGCAAAGTGATTAAGTTATACATATATGTATATATATATATTCTTTTTCATTATAGGTTATTACAAGTTATCAAACATAGTTCCCTGTGCTATACGGTAGGACCTTGTTGTTTACCTATTTTATATAGAGTAGTTTATATCTACTAATCCCAAACTCCTAATTTATCCCCCCTTTTCCCCTTTGGTAACCATAAGTTTGTTCTCTATGTCTGTGAGTCTGTTTCCATTTTGTAAATAAGTTGTTTGTATCATATTTTGGATTCCACATATAAGTGATATCATACGGTATTTGTCTTTCTTTGTCTGACTTACTTCACTTAGTATGATAATCTCCAGGTTCATCCATGTTGCTGCAAATGACAGTATTTCATTCTTTTTTATGGCTGAGTAGTATTTCATTATATATAGTATACATATTATATGTATTATTACATATATTATAAATTATATATACATATTGTATATGTATATATATTATATATGCGTGTGTGTATATATATATACCACACCTTCTTTATGCATCCATCAGGACAGATAAAATTCTTAACCTTCAACTTCAGCAAATGAAGGTCCCTAAAAAATATCAAAACCCTCTTGGTTTCTGCTATTATTGCAAAGAGCCAGAACAATGGAAAAAAAGATTGTTACAAGTTTAAGCACTTCAGGTGCCTTCAGCCTTTCTAACATCCTCCCAGTTTTAAATGACAGGGCTTTCCCCATTCCCTTCTATTCATCGGCTTGGAGAAACATTTTTCCAGATTAGGGATGAATCTCTTCCAGTTCTAACTGACACCAAAGCCACACTCTTGGTGCTCAACCCCACTATAATAAAGCAGCCCCTGCCTTGGAGTACTAAAATAACTCAAATACAGAGGATCTCTAATGAACCTTAAGAGGTTCCTGTCCATGAACCTGTTGTCTTTTGTTTAGGTCCCTTGAGAGATACATACCCTTCTCTCTTTAGTCCTGCTGCCCTTATCCATTTATAGGCAAAGACTTCTTAGAGAAATATCATGCTGGAATTTCTTTCTCCCAAACAGGGAAAATAAGTCTAGAATTTGACAGTAAAAAGTCAAAGCAGCCAACCAGATGAATTAAATGATGCTTTTACGTCTTTATTTTCTCCATTTCTGACTATACTAGAGCTCATTCTGGAAATACTGACCACGTGTCTCTATTGAATCAACAACTACCTTTCTTATGGGCAAAATCTCCAACTGATATTGGCAAAATTCATAGCACATCTCCCATCAAGATTCAGATAGATCCCTCAAAAGCTCTCCCCAGAATGAATCAATGCCCTATGAGTTGAGAAGCCCTTCAAAGCATAAAGCCCATAGTAGAAGATTATAAGGCTCAAGACCTCATTATCCTTGGTACTAGTCCCTGTAATACTCCCACAACAGTGAGAAAACCTAAGGGCCAGGAGTGCAGGTTTGTTCAGGACCTCTGAGCTATAAACATTGTTATCCCTTGATACCCTGTTGTTCCTAACCTTCATATGTTATTAACATCCATTCCCACTGGAAGAAAATTCCTTACTATAATTGATGTATGCAGTGCATTCTTTAGTATTCCAGTTGATGAAGGTAGTCAATACCTTTTTGCCTTCACTTGGGAAGAAAAACAATTCACCTGGACAGTAACACCTCAGGGTTTTACTGAGAGTCCTTATTTCTCACCAATCCTGAAGGCTGATCTGGATGAAATAAAGTTCCCTAGAGGTTCTACTTTTTGTAATATGTGGATGATTTACTTCTTCACTCTCATTCTCAAGCCTTCTCACAGAGACAGTATCCACTTTGTAAAGCTTTTAGCCTTAAAAGGACATAAGATCACCAAGGAATAGTTGCAGTTTGCCCAAACCTGGGTTTTATATTTATGGCATCTGCTATCAGAACAAGGACTTCACCTAGATCCAGATAGCATGGTGTTCTAAGTCTCCCAAACCCCCAAACTAAGCACCAGCTGTGAAGTTTTCTCAGGCTCGTTGGTTATTGCTGGAACTGGATTCCAAATTTCTCTCTTATGGCTGAACCTCTGTGTGTTTTACTGAAGAATAAGAATGCCAACACAATTTTATGATAAGAATCAGTGACATCACCTTTAAGGCTTTAAAGAAGAGTTTGGTGAATCCACCTGCCCTTGAGCATGCCAATTATCAGATTACCTTTTTCCTTTTTGTATATAAATAAAAAGAATTGGAATGCCCTTGGGATACTCATCAAAAACACGGGGACCAAAGACAAAATGAAATATCAAGGAGGTTTGTGCCTGAGATCATGTTGATGTGAAACCATGGATGGCCACCTTGTGCCAGATACACCAGAAACACATCTACACGTGGAACAACTCCTACGGAGCACCTACTGAACGCTGGCAGAAGACCTCAGACCTCCCAAAAGGCAAGAAACTCCCCACGTACCTGGGAAGGGCAAAAGAAAAAAGAATAAACAGAGATAGAAGGATAGGGACTGAACCTGCACCAGTGGGAGGGAGCTGTGAAGGAGGAAAGGTTTCCACACACTAGGAAGCCCCTTCGCGGGCGGAGACTGCGGGTGGCGGACGGGGAAAGCTTCGGGGCCGCGGAGGATAGCACAGCAACAGGAGTGCGGAGGGCAAAGCGGAGAGATTCCCGCACAGAGGATCAGGGCCGACCGGCACTCACCAGCCCGAGAGGCTTGTCTGCTCACACGCCGGGGCGGGCGGGCTGGGAGCTGAGGCCCGGGCGTGTCGGTAGGAGCGCAGGGAGAGGACTGGGGTTGGCAGCTTTGTTTCCTGGTGTGCAAGGACAGGGGATTAAGAGTGCTGCTTAAAAAAAAAAAAAAAAAAAAAAGAGTGCTGCTTAAAGGAGCTCCAGAGACGGGCGCGAGCCCCGGCTAAAAGCGCGGACCCCGGAGACGGGCATGAGACACTAAGGCTGCTGCTGCCGCCACCAAGAAGCCTCTGTGCGAGCACAGGTCACTATCCACACCCCCCTACCAGGGAGCCTGTGCAGCCCGTCACTGCCAGGGTCCCGGGATCCAGGGACAACTTACCCGGGGGAACGCACGGCACGCCTCAGGCTGGTACAACGTCACGCCGGCCTCTGCCGCCGCAGGGTCGCCCTGCATCCGCATCCCTCCCTCCCCCCGGCCTGAGTGAGCCAGAGCCCCCGAAGCAGCGGCTCCTTTAACCCCATCCTGTCTGAGCAAAGAACAGACGCCCTCTGGTGCCCTACACGCAGAGGCGGGGCCAAATCCAAAGCTGAGCCCCGGGAGCTGTGAGAACAAAGAAGAGAAAGGGAAATCTCTCCCAGCAGCCTCAGAAGCAGTGGATTAAATCTCCACAGTCAACTTGATGTACCCTGCATCTGTGGAATACATGAATAGACAACCAATCATTCCAAACTGAGGAGGTGGACTTTGAGAGCAAGATTTATGATTTTTTCCCCTTTTCCTCTTTTTGTGAGTTGTATGTGAATGCTTCTGTGTGAGATTTTGTCTGTATAGCTTTGCTTCCACCATTTGTCCTAGGGTCCAATCCGTACTTCTTTTTTTTTTTCTTAAAAAAATTTTTTTTTCCTGTAATAATTATTTTTTATTTTAACAACTTTATTTTATTTTACCTTACTTTATTTTAATTTACTTTATCTTCTTTCTTTCTTTCTTTCCTCCTTCCCTCCTCCCTCCCTCCCTCCCTCCCTCCCTCCTTTCCTCCTTTCTTTTTCTTTCTTTCTTTCTTTCTTTCTTTCTTTCTTTCTTTCTTTCTTTCTTTCTTTCCTTCCTTCTTTCTTTCCTTCTTTCTTTCTATTTTTTCTCCCTTTTATTCTGAGATGTGTAGATGAAAGGCTCTTGGTGCTGCAGCCAGGACTCAGTGCTGTGCCTCTGAGGTGGGAGAGCCAAATTCAGGACACTGGTCCACAAGAGACCTCCCAGCTCCCCGTACTATCAAATGGCGAAAATCTCTCAGACATCTCCATCTCAACACCAGCACCCAGCTTCACTCAACGACCAGCAAGCTACAGTGCTGGACACCCTATGCCAAACAACTAGCAAGACAGGAACACAACCCCACCCATTAGAAGAGAGGCTGCCTAAAATAATAATAAGTCCACAGACACCCAAAAACACACCATCAGATGTGGACCTGCCCACCAGAAAGACAAGATCCAGCCTCATCCACCAGAACATGGGCACTAGTCCCCTCCACCAGGAAACCTACACAACCCACTGAACCAACCTTAGCCACTGGGAACAGACACCAAAAACAACGGGAAATACGAACCTGCAGCATGCAAAAAGGAGACCCCAAACACAGTAAGATAAACAAAATAAGAAGACAGAAAAACACACAGCAGATGAAGGAGCAAGATAAAAACCCACCAGACGTAACAAATGAAGAGGAAATAGGCAGTCTACCTGAAAAAGAATTCAGAATAATGATAGTAAAGATGATCCAAAATCTTGGAAATAGAATAGAGAAAATGCAAGAAACATTTAACAAGGACCTAGAAGAACTAAAGATGAAACAAGCAACGATGAAGAACACAATAAATGAAATTAAAAATACTCTAGATGGGATCAATAGCAGAATAACTGAGGCAGAAGAACGGATAAGTGACCTGGAAGATAAAAAAGTGGAAATAACTACTGCAGAACAGAATAAAGAAAAAAGAATGAAAAGTACTGAGGACAGTCTCAGAGACCTCTGGGACAACATTAAATGCACCAACAGTCGAATTATAGGGGTTCCAGAAGAAGAAGAGAAAAAGAAAGGGACTGAGAAAATATTTGAAGAGATTATAGTTGAAAATTTCCCTAATATGGGAAAGGAAATAGTCAATTAAGTCCAGGAAGCACAGAGAGTCCGATACAAGATAAATCCAAGGAGAAATACGCCAAGACACATATTAATCAAACTGTCAAAAATTAAATACAAAGAAAACATATTAAAAGCAGCAAGAGAAAAATAACACACAAGGGAATCCCCATAAGGTTAACAGCTGATCTTTCAGCAGAAACTCTGCAAGCCAGAAGGGACTGGCAGGACATATTTAAAGTGATGAAGGAGAAAAACCTACAACCAAGATCACTCTACCCAGCAAGGATCTCATTCAGGTTTGATGGAGAAATTAAAACCTTTACAGACAAGCAGAAGCTGAGAGAGTTCAGCACCACCAAACCAGCTTTACAACAAATACTAAAGGAACTTCTCTAGGCAAGAAACACAAGAGAAGGAAAAGACCTACAATAACAAACCCAAAACAATTAAGAAAATGGGAATAGGAACATACATACTGATAATTACCTTAAATGTAAATGGACTAAATGCTCCCACCAAAAGACACAGACTGGCTGAATGGATACACAAACAAAACCCATATATATGCTGTCTACAAGAGACCCTCTTCAGACCTATGGACACATACAGACTGAAAGTGAGGGGATAGAAAAAGATATTCCATGCAAATGGAAACCAAAAGAAAGCTGGAGTAGCAATTCTCATATCAGACAAAATAGACTTTAAAATAAAGACTATTACAAGAGACAAAGAAGGACACTACATAATGGTCAAGGGATCGATCCAAGAAGAAGATATACCAATTGTAAATATTTATGCACCCAACATAGGAGCACCTCAATACATAAGGCAAATACTAACAGCCATAAAAGGGGAAATTGACAGTAACACATTCATAGTAAGGGACTTTAACACCCCACTTTCACCAATGGACAGATCATCCAAAATGTAAATAAATAAGGAAACACAAGCTTTAACTGATACATTAAACAAGATGGACTTAATTGATATTTATAGGACATTCCATCCCAAAACAACAGAATACACATTTTTCTCACGTGCTCATGGAACATCCTCCAGGATAGATCATATCTTGGGTCACAAATCAAGCCTTGGTAAATTTAAGAATATTGAAATTGTATCAAGTATCTTTTCTGACCACAACGCCATGAGACTAGATATCAATTACAGGAAAAGGTCTGTAAAAAATACAAACACACGGAAGCTAAACAATACACTTCTTAATAACAAAGTGATCACTGAAGAAATCAAAGAGGAAATTAAAAAATACCTAGCAACAAATGACAATGGAGACACAACGACCCAAAACCTGTGGGATGCAGCAAAAGCAGTTCTAAGAGGGACGTTTATAGCAATACAATCCTACCTTAAGAAACAGGCAACATCTCGTATAAACAACCTAACCGTGCACCTAAAGCAATTAGAGGAAGAAGAACAAAAAACCCCAAATTTAGCAGAAGGAAAGAAATCATAAAAATCCGATCAGCAATAAATGAAAAAGAAATGAAGAAAATGATAGCAAAGATCAATAAAACTAAAAGCTGGTTCTTTGAGAAGATAAACAAAACTGATAAACCATTAGGCAGACTCATAAAGAAAAAAAGGGAGAAGGCTCAAATCAATAGAATTAGAAATAAAAAAGGAGAAGTAACAACTGACACTGCAGAAATACAAAAAATCATGAGAGATTACTACAAGCAACTCTATGCCAATAAAATGGACAACCTGGAAGAAATGGACAAATTCTTAGAAATGCACAACTTGCCAAGCCTGAATCAGGAAGAAATAGAAAATATGAACAGACCAATCACAAGCACTGAAATTGAAACTGTGATTAAAAATCTTCCAACAAACAAAAGCCCAGGACCAGATGTCTTCACAGGCAAATTCTATCAAACATTTAGAGAAGAGCTAACACCTATCCTTCTCAAACTCTTCCAAAATATAGCAGAGGGAGGAACACTCCAAAACTCATTCTGCGAGGCCACCATCACCTTGATACCAAAACCAGACAAGGATGTCACAAAGAAAGAAAACTACAGGCCAATATCGCTGATGAACATAGATGCAAAAATCCTCAACAAAATACAAGCAAACAGAATCCAACAGCACATTAAATGGATCATACACCATGATCAAGTGGGGTTTATTCCAGGAATGCAAGGATTCTTCAATATACGCAAATCAATCAACGTGATACACCATATTAACAAATTGAAGGAGAAAAACCACATGATCATCTCAATAGATGCAGAGAAAGCTTTTGACAAAATTCAACACCCATTTATGATAAAAAACCCTGCAGAAAGTAGGCATAGAGGGAACTTTCCTCAACATAATAAAGGTCATATATGACAAACCCACAACGAACATCGTCCTCAATGGGGAAAAACTGAAAACATTTCCATTAAGATCAGGAACAAGACAAGGTTGCCCACTCTCACCACTCTTATTCAACATAGTTTTGGAAGTTTTAGCCACAGCAATCAGAGAAGAAAGGGAAATAAAAGGAATCCAAATCGGAAAAGAAGAAGTAAAGCTGTCACTGTTTGCAGGTGACATGATACTATATAGAGAGAATCCAAAAGATGCTACCAGAAAACTACTAGAGCTAATCAATGAATTTGGTAAAGTAGCAGGATACAAAATTAATGCACAGAAATCTCTGGCATTCCTATACACTAATGATGAAAAATCTGCAAGTGAAATCAAGAAAACACTCCCATTTACCATTGCAACAAAAAGAATAAAATATCTAGGAATAAATCTACCTAAGAAGACAAAAGAACTGTATGCAGAAAATTATAAGACACTGATGAAAGAAATTAAAGATGATACAAATAGATGGAGAGATATACCATGTTCTTCGATTGGAAGAATCAACATTGTGAAAATGACTCCACTACCCAAAGCAATCTACAGATTTAATGCAATCCCTATCAAGATACCACTGGCATTTTTCACAGAAGTAGAACAAAAAATTTCACAATTTGTATGGAAACACAAAAGACCCAGAATAGCCAAAGCAATCTTGAGAACGAAAAACGGAGCTGGAGGAATCAGGCTCCCAGACTTCAGACTATACTACAAAGCTACAGTAATCAAGATAGTTTGGTACTGGCACAAAAACAGAAATATAGATCAATGGAACAGGATAGAAAGCCCAGAGATAAACCCACGCACATATGGTCACCTTATCTTTGATAAAGGAGGCAGGAACGTACAGTGGAGAAAGGACAGCCTCTTCAATAAGTGGTGCTGGGAAAACTGGACAAGTACATGTTAAAGTATGAGATTAGATTACTCCCTAAAACCATACACAAAAATAAGCTCAAAATGGATTAAAGACCTAAATGTAAGGGCAGAAACTATCAAACTCTTAGAGGAAAACATAGGCAGAACACTCTATGACATAAATCACAGCAAGATCCTTTTTGACCCATCTCCTAGAGAAATGGAAATAAAAACAAAAATAAACAAATGGGACCTAATGAAACGTCAAAGCTTTTGCACAGCAAAGGAAACCATAAACAAGACCAAAAGACAACCCTCAGAATGGGAGAAAATATTTGCAAATGAAGCAACTGACAAAGGATAAATCTCCAAAATTTATAAGCAGTTCATGCAGCTCAATAACAAAAAAACAAACAACCCAATCCAAAAATGGGCAGATGACCTAAATAGACATTTCTCCAAAGAAGATATACAGACTGCCAACAAACACATGAAAGAATGCTCAACATCATTAATCATTAGAGAAATGCAAATCAAAACTACAATGAGATATCATCTCACACCAGTCAGAATGGCCATCATCAAAAAATCTAGAAACAATAAATGCTGGAGAGGGTGTGGAGAAAAGGAACACTCTTGCACTGCTGGTGGGAATGTGAATTGGTTCAGCCACTATGGAGAACAGTATGGAGGTTCCTTAAAAAACTACAAATAGAACTACCATATGACCCAGCAATCCCACTACTGGGCATATACCCTGAGAAAACCATAATTCACAAAGAGTCATGTACCAAAATATTCATTGCAGCTCTATTTACAATAGCCCGGCGATGGAAACAACCTAAGTGTCCACCATCAGATGAATGGATAAAGAAGATGTGGCACATATATACAATGGAATATTACTCAGCCATAAAAAGAACCGAAATTGAGCTATTTGTAATGAGGTGGATAGACCCAGAGTCTGTCATACAGAGTGAAGTAAGTCAGAAAGAGAAAGACAAATACCGTATGCTAACACATATGTATTGAATTTAAGGAAAAAAATGTCATGAAGAACCTAGGGGTAAGACAGGAATAAAGTCACAGATCTACTAGAGAACGGAGGATATGGGGAGGGGGAAGGGTAAGCTGTGACAAAGCAAGAGAGAGGCATGGACATATATACACTATCAAACGTAAAATAGATAGCTAGTGGGAAGTAGCCGCATAGCACAGGGAGATCAGCTCAGTGCTTTGTGACCACCTAGAGGGGTGGGATAGGGAGGGAGGGAGAAGCAAGAGGGAAGAGATATGGGAACATATGTATATGTATAACTGATTCACTTGTTATAAAGCAGAAACTAACATACAATTGTAAAGCAATTATACTCCAATAAAGATGTAAAAAAAAACCAACAACACGGGGACCACTATCGACCCATAACAAACAACTGGACCCTGTGGAATGGGGATAACCCCCTTGCCCTAGAGCCATCACTGCCACTGCCCTTTTGCTTAAGACCACTGAGAAAATCTTTGTGTGATCTCCTTTAACCATTTTTGTACCTCATGCAGTAGAAGGCTCCTAAAGTCCCATTACACTCAATATTTCATAACCAGTCACCTCACCTCCTATGAAGTCCTTTTTTCAAACTGATGCTCACATAACTCTTTTAATAATAACATTGTAATAACATTGACCCTGCTACTCTTCTCCCCTTTGTCACCAATAATGTCCCTCACAACTGCTTAATGCTGATGGATCACTTCCTTACTCCTAATGATGACCTGCAGGAAATACCTTTTGGTAACACTGACTTCTCATGATTTACTGACGGTTGTTATTTAAAAATATGACAATGATAATTAATATGGTATTGCCACTCCTTTTGATATTCTTGAGACAGCATCTTTACCTATGGCTACTTCAGCCCAACAGGTTGAATTATATGCTTTTACATGGCCTTTCACTTTAGTTAAGGGCAAAACTGCCAATATTTTACTTACAGTAGATATGCTTTTGGAGCAGCGCATGGTTTTGGAATGTTGTGAGAACAATATGGCTTCCTTACTTCCAACAGAAATAAAATTTTAAATGGCCCCTATGTTCAAGAATTTTTAGATACAATACTTTTACCTGCCACTTTCGCTATTATGAAGATTCCAAGGCATTCTAAATTTGGATCTCTGGAAGCTAAAGGAAATCACCTAGCTGATGTTTCTGCAAAGAATGCTGACCTTAAAGGGACCAACAGCAGCCAAAACTCTGCAATGGTCCAGAGGGATATTTCCCCAAATGATAACTTAGAAAAATTGACTAGAGAAACCCAACAATTGGCCTCAGAAAAGAAAAAAACAAGATTGGAAATTCAACGACTTTTGGTTTGATACAAAGAAAAAGCTCTGGTTTGGGCCAGATAACAATTCAGTCCTGCTGGAGACTCTAAAATTACCACTTCTAACCACTCTACATGCATTAAACCATTGGTCTACTGACAAAATAATAGCATTCATGAATCAATATTGGTAGGGAAACATGAACAAAGCCGCAAAAACTGCCTTCCTTACTTGTCCCACTTGTCCAAAGTACAACCCAGGGAAGCATGTTGGTACTGCTTCCTGACATGCTACACTGCCTAATGGACCATTCATGGTCTGGCAAATGGATTTCATACAACTTCCTCCATCTCACAGATATAAATATGTGTTAGTCATGGTCTGTATGCTTTCACACTGGACTGAAGCCTTCCCTTGCAAATAGACTACTGCCTCTTCTGGGGTTAAAGTCCTTTTGGAAAAGATTATCCTTACCTGAAGAACTCCTCTTAAACTCTATAGTGTTCAAGGAACCTATTTTACTGGTCATGTATTCAACAAGTCAACATTATTTGACCGGTTTTACACTTCCACTGTGCCCTCAATCCTCTGGTTTCGCTGAACACAATAATGTCATTTTTAAGACTCAGCGGGCAAAATTTGTAAAGGCCCTCCAAATACCTTGACCAAAAGCATTGCCATTGGTCCTTCTAAATCTTAGATCCACCTCTTTTGGAACTCATAAGCTCTCGCCCTTTGAGATAGTCATAGGACATCCAATGCACTTGGTCCCTGCCTCTTATGACCTACAACTGATAAAAAGAGAGATACTCCACTATTGCAAACGTCTAATTGCTTCTATTAAAAATAATCATGTTCGGGCTTCCCTGGTGGTGCACTGGTTGAGAGTCCGCCTGCCGATGCAGGGTACACGGGTTCATGCCCCGGTCCAGGAAGATCCCACATGCCGCAGAGCGGCTGGGCCCGTGAGCCATGGCCGCTGAGCCTGCGCGTCCGGAGCCTGTGCTCCGCAATGGGAGAGGCCACGACAGTGAGAGGCCCATGCACCGCAAAAAAAAAAAAAAAAAAATCATGTTCTAGTAGAGCAGTCTTTTCAGAGTGCACTCTCAGGAGATAAAGACCTTAAGTATCACACCTTGCAACCTGGAGGTTTCATCTATTGGAAAAAACATCTCCAGAAAGACTCTCTTCAACCTCACTGGAAAGGCCCTTATCAGGTCCTGCTAACAACCCTCACGCCTCCAAATTCCAGGGAATAGACTCTTGGATTCACACTTTAAGAAAGCACTGAAGCCTGACTAGACTTGTATTTCATCCGGCAACCTGAAAGTAAAGATTTCCTTGAATTGAAGCAGACAACATTGGATGAGACCACTTTCCCAAGATATCTAGACCAGGCCTGTTGGAAATCTGTCATCAAACCTTTGATGATGACCTAGTGCTTTAGATGATCTCCAATATCTATGATCTTGATAACATATGGACTTTAGATAAAAAGTAGAGAGTTTTTACTGAGAGTTCTCCCTCCTACCCTTCCTAGTTACTCATATGTGACCTCAATAGGTTTCCAATCTGTGCACCAACATGAGACACTATGCCTAAGAAAGGTCCTTCTTGGCATGAGAGAGAAAAAGCGACTAAAAATGTAAAACCTGTCTCTTGATCAGTGATGCCTCAGAGAAAGATCTTGATCAAAACGGGAAATGTAAAAAGAAATTAATAAACAAAAAAATCAATTAAATAGTCAGGAGACCAGAAGGGGGAGCTCTCATGCCCTGCAACAAGAGCCCAGCTAGAAGGACTTTTTTCCTGGCAAGGACTCAGCCAATGAAAAGCTATGAACTTTTTGTTTACTATAGCCCTCCCAACTTCTTTCCTTAAAAGAATGCTTTTTCCCTTGCTCTGTAGGGACTTGCAGTGGCTCTGTGGTTGCAGACCCCAAATTGCAATTCTTTCTGATCCCAAATAAACCCATTTTTGCTGAAGAAATATCTGACAGTCTATTTATTTTAGGTCAACAAATGATACTATTAAGAAAGTGAAAAGACAACATAACAAATGGAAGAAAATATTTGTAAATCATGCAGTCTATTCTTGCAAACAATGAATTAGCAAAAACTGAAACACTGCTCCTAGGTATAGATAGATAGATAGATACATACATACATAGATAGATAGATAAACAGATAGACAGAGCTCAAGATAGAGAGTAAGATATATATACATGAATGGTATATATGGAGAAGAGATATATACAGAGAGAAGAGATCCCTTCTATCGCTCTCTCTCTCTCCATATACATGTATATATACACACACATGTATAATGTATGTGTATCCTTTCTCTATATTTTTAAAAAGAGAAAACAAAGTTCACAAAAGTTTAGTGACTTGCCTGAGGCAAATGCCAGAGTTGGGATTCAACTATAAGGGACTATTATCAGAATATATAAAGAACTGTTATAACTCAACAAGAAAAAGATAAACACACAATTTTTTTAAAATGGGCAATGGACTTAGAAAGATATTTCTCCAAAGAAGATACACAAATGGCCAAAAAGAACATTAAAAAGGAGATCCATATCATTAATTATAGAGAAATAAGAATCAAAACTTCAAGGAGATACCTTTTTACACCAACTAGGATGACTACATTTTTTAAAGAAGAAAGAAAATAAGTTTTGGCAAGGATGTAGAAAATCAGAACCCTCACACATTGCGGATAGGAGTGTAAAATGGTGCAGCCGTTGTGGAAAACACTTTGTCAGTTCCTCAAAAAGGTAAACATAAAATTACCACATGGCCCAGCAATTCTACTCCTAGGATATACTCAAAAGAATTAAAAATAGGTATTCAAACAAAAACTGCAGCACTATTCACAATAGCCAAAGTGTGGAAACAAGACCAATGCCCATCAACAGATGAGTAGAAAAACCAAAGTGATATATCTATACAAAGGAAATTATTCAGCCATAAAAAGTAATAGTGTATCTATACAATGGAAATTATTCAGCCATAAAAGGAATACACGTTACAACATGGATGAACCTTGAAAACCTTTGCTAAGTGAAAGAAGCTAGGTACAGAAGTTCACATACTGCATGATTCCATTTATATGAAATAGAATGGGTACATCCATAGAGACAGACAGCAGATTAGTGACTGCCAGGGCCTGGAGTCAGTGAGAAGAGGAGTGACTACTTAATGGGTAAAAAGTTTCTTTGGGGGTGATGAAAATATTTTGGAGCTAAATAGAGGTGATGGTTTTACTCTGTAAGTACTAAGTGCCATTGAATTATACAGTTTAAAATGGTTAACTTTATATTACATGAACTTTACCTCAATAAAAAAAAGTGTATAACCAAAAAAGTTGAAATTGAAACCAAAAGAAAGCTTTATCTTTTTTTCAAGATTGCAGCATCTGTTGACATGTCGGTTCAGAAACAATCAAATGGTTATCTACCACCTGCCAAGTGGACAGAGGAACTGAGAGAAAGCTGTTCTAGAGAAAAGTAAAGAAGAAAGAACTATAATCTACAGGCAGGAGCATAAATTCTGGATGGAGAGAGAAGACAGATGACATTCCAGACTCTAGTTTCAATTCTTTCTTCTGCCTATGGACTTCTTGAGACACCTCCTGATTCTTATAATTCACTTTTTTTTTCTTCAGAGTTATTATTCTAGTACTTGTAATCAAAAGCGTCCTATCTATTGCACAAATCCAGCTGAAGGATTACTTCTGCCATGAAGCCTACTGTGGTCCAGAGAAATTATTGCATTTTGAAATGTACTATAGAAATGTTGACTCTTAAGATTTGAAAATACCTTAATGGCTCTTCTTGGTGAGACACAATCCCTACACTACCTCTTGCAGTTATCAGCAGACTCTGCTTAAGAAAGCCAACTAATGAAGACATTATTTCCAAGGGCAGATGATTCCATATTTGGGCAACTCTGGCTATTAAGACAATTATTCTGTATAAATGGGTGGAAATTTGTTCATCTAAAATATTATAACATTTGGAGTCATTTGGAAAAAAAACATGGGATTCCTTCCCCTATGACAACTATTTAGCAATTTGAAGACAGAGACCATACCTCCACCATACCCCTTCCTCTTTCTTCCTTTGTGTATAACACGCATACACACACAGACTTCTCCCTGTAAATATTATTTCCTTTCCTACCCCTGTCACAATATCTTAGAATGGCTAAGATGACATGTTGTAACATCAGACTTGGATTTGATTTCAACTCTGCCTTTCCTTAGATGTGTAACTCTGGACACATCAGTTACTCAGTCTCAGTTCCCTCGTCTGTGAATTGAGCATACTAAGAGTATTCAACACAAAGGACTGTTGTGAAGAGTAAATAAAATAATTCAGCGTCTGCCACAAGCAGGCATTCAGTAAATGCTAGCTATTATTATCTTATTAATAATATTATTAATACTTGCTATTATGATTGCTCTTATCTAGCAATCTAGTTTTATTTGATAATGTCTTCAAACTGTGATACACAAAGACATCCTTTTTGAGCTCTCTGTGATTACTATAATACCACGTACCATAGGACTGGTAGAATATCCCCTTTTACAGAGGAAACTGAGACAAAGGTTAAGTAGCTTGCCCACGTCATCCAGCTAATTCATGGCAGAGTAAGAATTTGAATCCAAGAATTATGGCCCAAACACTGTTGTAACATGCCAGCTACACCAGCATAGCTCATTATTTATCCACAAGGTGATGCTAAGCAATACATTATGGCTTGTTCAGCTAAGCCCTCTCATGAAAAGTACAAGCAACTCAAAAAAGGAGGCCCCTGGTGGTGAGTCAGTATTTTCAACAAAGGCATTTTTCCTCCAAGGGCAAGACTTTAAGTTAGTTTTTAAGGAGAGTAAATAAGTCATGGGGATGTAATTTACAAGGTGACTATAAATAATAATATTGCATTGCATATTTGAAAGTTACTAAGAGAGTAAAAGTAAAATAAAAAATAAGAAGATTAGGGCTTCCCTTGTGGCGCAGTGGTTGAGAGTCCGCCTGCCGATGCAGAGGACAAGGGTTCGTGCCCCGGTCCGGGGAGATCCCACATGCCGCGGAGTGGTTGGGCCCGTGAGCCATGGCTGCTGAGCCTGCGCGTCCGGAGCCTGTGTTCCACAATGGGAGAGGCCACAACAGTGAGTAGGCCCGTGTACCGCAAAAAAGAAAAAAGATTAGATAGGTGGTTTGGTCAGTAGCACAAATTTAGGCACAAGAGAGGCAATTAAATGCTTGAAGAAAATATGAAGGAAAAACTTTTATGAATGTTAACCAAAAAATAAGCAACTTTTTGCAACTACCTACCCTATGTCTGGGTCTCATTCGACAAATTTCACATACCCTTATCTGCACTATGAATTCAGTCATTCCCTTGGAGAGATGAAAACAAACTATAATGAATTTAAACTATGTATGTATTAATTCATGTGTTCATTATCTTTCACCCTTTCCCACTGTATTAAAGAAAATTCTGCCTTATTCTGGGTTTTTCACTACACCTCAATCCCTCCTCAACTTCGAAAGGCAGATTCAGCGTGCTCCAGTTCTGCTTCTAGTCCGTTTTTGACATAGAATTGGCAAATGAGAAGAGAGAAAAATGGAGAAGTGAAGTGAGAGAAAGGCAAATACTTAACTCAAGAGCATAAAATATAGAAGCTAAAGGATAAGAGAAGAAAAGCAAAGAGTTACTAAGGCTTAGTTTTGTTTTGTTTTATATTTTTATCAAGATGAGTTTCGTGGAGGATTGAGGTACCTGCAGAGTTTGAGAGTTGTGAAGACTGGGAGGAACAGGGACAGAGCAGGACTGTAGATGGACTAAGTATGAATTACATTCCTGTTGATGTTTGCCAAGAGATTCAAGTAAAGATCGAATCACTTTCAGGACTTCCCTGGGGGTCCAGTGGTTAAGATTCCACACTCCCAATGCAGAGGGCCAGGGTCAATCCCTGGTCAGGGAACTAGATCCCACATGCCACATCTAAGAGTTCGCATACTGCAGCTAAAAGATCCCATGTGCCGCAACTAAAAGATCCTGCATGCTGCAACTAAGACTGGTGCAGCCTAAATAAATAAATAAAAATAAAATCTTAAAAAAAAAGATGGAGTAACTTTAATTACTTTTGGATATTGAACTTTATTCCGTGGAAGATGAATGCACGGAGAACTTCAGCCAGCTGGAATCCTCAGGTTTATTCTGGCTAGAGCAACACTTGTCAGAGATATCCACACATGCACCCACCTTGCTGGAATGCACAATTCTTTTTCTTTTTTAATTGTGGTAAAAGTCACATAATATGGCGGAGGAGAACACAGCAACAGGGGTGCGGAGGGCAAAGCGGACAGATTCCAGCGCAGAGGATCGGGCCGACCGGCACTCACCAGCCGAGAGGCTTGTCTGCTCGCCCGCCGGGGCGGGCGGGACTGGGAGCTGAGGCTCCGGCTTTTGTCGGAGCGGAGCGCCGGGAGAGGACTGAGGTTGGCGGCGTGAACACAGCCTGCAGGGCGTTGGTGCGCCGCGGCTGGCCGGGAGAGAGTCCGGGGAGGGGTCTGGACCTGCCGAAGAGGCAAGAGACTTTTACGTCCCTCTTTGTTTCCTGGTGCACGAGGAGAGGGGATTAAGAGCGCTGCTTGAGAGGGCTCCAGGGACGGGCGCGAGCCGCGGCTAAGACTGCGGAGCCCAGAGACGGACATGGGACGCTGAGGCCGCTGCTGCCGCCGCCAGGAGGCCTGTGTGCGAGCACAGGTCACTAGCCACACGCCCTTCCGGGGAGCCTGTGCAGCCCGCCACTGCCAGGGTCCCGGGATCCAGGGACAGCTCCTCCGGGAGAGCGCACGGCGCCCTCAGGCTGCAGCGTCACGCCGGCCTCTGCCGCTGCAGGCCCGCCCCGCACTCCGTGACCCTCCCTACCCCCCGGCCTGGGTGAGCCAGAGCCTCCGAATCAGCGGCTCCTTTAACCCCGTCCTGTCTGAGCAAAGAACAGACGCCCTCCGGCGACCTACACGCACAGGCGGGGCCAAATCCAAAGCTGAGCCCCTGGGAACTGTCAGAACAAAGAAGAGAAAGGGAAATCTCTCCCAGCAGCCTCAGAAGCAGCGGATTAAAGCTCCACAATCAACTTGATATAACCTGCATCTGTGGAATACCTGAATAGACAACGAATCATCCCAAATTAAGGAGCCCTGTGGATGAAAGGCTCTTGGTGCTGCAGCCAGGAGTCAGTGCTGTGCCTCTGAGGTGGGAGAGCCAACTTCAGGACACTGGTCCACAAGAGGCCTCCCAGCTGCACATAATATCAAACAGCAAAAATCTCCGAGAGATCTCCATCTCAACGCCAGCACCCAGCTTCACTCAACGACCAGCAAGCTACAGTGCTGGACATCCTATGCCAAACAACTAGCAAGACAGGAACACAACCCCACCCATTAGCAGAGAGGCTGCCCAAAATCATAGTAAGTCTACAGACACCCCAAAACACACCACCAGACGTGGACCTGCCCACCAGAAAGACAAGATCCAGCCTCATACACCAGAACACAGGCACTAGTACCCTCCACCAGGAAGCCTACACAACCCACTGAACCGACCTTAGCCACTGGGGACAGACACAAAAAACAACAGGAACTATGAACCTTCAGCTTGCAAAAAAGGAGACCCCAAACACAGTAAGATAAGCAAAATGAAAAGACAGAAAAACACACAGCAGATGAAGGAGCAAGATAAAAACCCACCAGACCTAACAAATGAAGAGGAAATAGGCAGTCTACCTGAAAAAGAATTCAGAATAATGATAGTAAGGTTGATCCGAAATCTTGGAGATAGAATGGACAATAGAATGGACAAATTGCAAGAATCAGTTAACAAGGACCTAGAAGAACTAAAGATGAAACAAGCAACGATGAACAACACAATAAATGAAATTAAAAGTACTCTAGATGGGATCAATAGCAGAATAACTGAGGCAGAAGAACGGATAAGTGACCTGGAAGATAAAATAGTGGAAATAACTACTGCAGAGCAGAAAAAAGAAAAAAGAATGAAAAGAACTGAGGACAGTCTCAGAGACTTCTGGGACAACATTAAACGCACCAACATTCGAATTATAGGGGTTCCAGAAGAAGAAGAGAAAAAGAAAGGGACTGAGAAAATATTTGAAGAGATTATAGTTGAAAACTTCCCTAATATGGGAAAGGAAATAGTTAATCAAGTCCAGGAAGCACAGAGAGTCCCATACAGGATAAATCCAAGGAGAAATATGCCAAGACACATATTAATCAAACTGTCAAAAATTAAATACAAAGAAAACATATTAAAAGCAGCAAGGGAAAAACAACAAATAACACACAAGGGAATCCCCATAAGGTTAACAGCTGATCTTTCAGCAGAAACTCTGCAAGCCAGAAGGGAGTGGCAGGACATATTGAAAGTGTTGAAGGAGAAAAACCTGCAACCAAGATCACTTTACCCAGCAAGGATCTCATTCAGATTTGATGGAGAAATTAAAACCTTTACAGACAAGCAAAAGCTGAGAGAGTTCAGCACCACCAAACCAGCTCTACAACAACTGCTAAAGGAACTTCTCTAGGCAAGAAACACAAAAGAAGGAAAGGACCTACAATAATGAACCCAAAACAATTAAGAAAATGGGAATAGGAACACACATATCGATAATTACCTTAAATGTAAATGGACTAAATGCTTCCACCAAAAGACACAGATTGGCTGAATGGATACAAAAACAAGACCCATATACTTGCTGTCTACAAGAGACCCACTTCAGACCTAGAGACACATACAGACTGAAAGTAAGGGGATGGAAAAAGGTATTTCATGCAAATGGAAACCAAAAGAAAGCTGGAGTAGCAATTCTCATATCAGACAAAATAGACTTTAAAACAAAGACTATTACAAGAGACAAAGAAGGACACTACATAATGATCAAGGGATCGATCCAAGAGGAAGATATAACAATTGTAAATATTTATGCACCCAACTTAGGTGCACCTCAATACATAAGGCAAATACTGACAACCATAAAAGGGGAAATCGACAGTAACACATTCATAGTAGGGGACTTTAACACCCCACTTTCACCAATGGACAGATCATCCAAAATGAAAATAAATAAGGAAACACAAGCTTTAAATGATACATTAAACGAGATGGAGTTAATTGATAGTTATAGGACATTCCATCCAAAAACAACAGAATACACATTTTTCTCACGTGCTCATGGAACATCCTCCAGGATAGATCATATCTTGGGTCACAAATCAAGCCTTGGTAAATTTAAGAAAATTGAAATTGTATCAAGTATCTTTTCTGACCACAACGCCATGAGACTAGATATCAATTACAGGAAAAGATCTGTAAAAAATACAAACACATGGAGGCTAAACAATACACTACTTAATAATGAAGTGACCACTGAAGAAATCAAAGAGGAAATCAAAAAATACCTAGAAACAAACGACAATGGAGACACAACGACCCAAAACCTGTGGGATGCAGCAAAAGCAGTTCTAAGAGGGAAGTTTATAGGAATACAAGCCCACCTTAAGAAGCAGGAAACATCTCGAATAAACAACCTAACCTTGCACCTCAAGCAATTAGAGAAAGAAGAACAAAAAAACCCCAAAGCTAGCAGAAGGAAAGAAATCATAAAGATCCGATCAGAAATAAATGAAAAAGAAATGAAGGAAACAATAGCAAAGATCAATAAAACTAAAAGCTGGTTCTTTGAGAAGATAAACAAAATAGATAAACCACTAGCCAGACTCATCAAGAAAAAAAGGGAGAAGACTCAAATCAATAGAATTAGAAATGAAAAAGGAGAGGTAACAACTGACACTGCAGAAATAAAAGAGATCATGAGAGATTACTACAAGCAACTCTATGCCAATAAAATGGACAATCTGGAAGAAATGGACAAATTCTTGGAAATGCACAACCTGCCAAGACTGAATCAGGAAGAAATAGAAAATAGGAACAGACCAATCACAAGCACTGAAATTGAAACTGTGATTAAAAATCTTCCAACAAACAAAAGCCCAGGACCAGATGGCTTCACAGGCGAATTCTATCAAACATTTAGAGAAGAGCTAACACCTATCCTTCTCAAACTCTTCCAAAATATAGCAGAGGGAGGAACACTCCAAAACTCATTCTACGAGGCCACCATCACCTTGATACCAAAACCAGACAAGGATGTCACAAAGAAAGAAAACTACAGGCCAATATCACTGATGAACATAGATGCAAAAATCCTCAACAAAATACTAGCAAACAGAATCCAACAGCACATTAAAAGGATCATACACCATGATCAAGTGGGGTTTATTCCAGGAATGCAAGGATTCTTCAATATACGCAAATCTATCAATGTGATAAACCATATTAACAAACTGAAGGAGAAAAACCATATGATCATCTCAATAGATGCAGAGAAAGCTTTTGACAAAATTCAACACCCATTTATGATAAAAACCCTGCAGAAAGTAGGCATAGAGGGAACTTTCCTCAACATAATAAAGGTCATATATGACAAGCCCACAGCAAACATCATCCTCAATGGTGAAAAACTGAAAGCATTTCCACTAAGATCAGGAACAAGACAAGGTTGCCCACTCTCACCACTCTTATTCAACATAGTTTTGGAAGTTTTAGCCACAGCAATCAGAGAAGAAAAGGAAATAAAAGGAATCCAAATCGGAAAAGAAGAAGTAAAGCTGTCACTGTTTGCAGATGACATGATCCTATACATAGAGAACCCTAAAGATGCTACCAGAAAACTACTAGAGCTAATCAATGAATTTGGTAAAGTGGCAGGATACAAAATTAATGCACAGAAATCTCTGGCATTCCTATATACTAATGATGAAAAATCTGCAAGTGAAATCAAGAAAACACTCCCATTTACCATTGCAACAAAAAGAATAAAATATCTAGGAATAAACCTACCTAAGGAGACAAAAGATCTGTATGCAGAAAATTATAAGACACTGATGAAAGAAATTAAAGACGATACAAATAGATGGAGAGATATACCATGTTCTTGGATTGGAAGAATCAACATTGTGAAAATGACTTTACTACCGAAAGCAATCTATAGATTCAATGCAATCCCTATCACACTACCACTGGCATTTTTCACAGAACTAGAACAAAAAATTTTGCAATTTGTATGGAAACACAAAAGACCCCGAATAGCCAAAGCAATTTTGAGAACGAAAGAAGGAACTGGAGGAATCAGGCTCCCAGACTTCAGACTATACTACAAAGCTACAGTTATCAAGACGGTATGGTACTGGCACAAAAACAGAAAGATAGATCAATGGAACAGGATAGAAAGCCCAGAGATAAACCCACGCACATATGGTCACCTTATCTTTGACAAAGGAGGCAGAAATGTACAGTGGAGAAAGGACAGCCTATTCAATAAGTGGTGCTGTGAAAACTGGACAGCTACATGTAAAGGTATGAAATTAGATCACTCCCTAACACCATACAGAAAAATAAGCTCAAAATGGATTAAAGACCTAAATGTAAGGCCAGAAACTATCAAACTCTTAGAGGAAAACATAGGCAGAACACTCTATGACATAAATCACAGCAAGGTCCTTTTTGACCCACCTCCTAGAGAAATGGAAATAAAAACAAAAATAAACAAATGGGACCTAATGAAACTTAAAAGCTTTTGCGCAGCAAAGGAAACCATAAAGAAGACCAAAAGACAACCCTCAGAATGGGAGAAAATATTTGCAAATGAAGCAACTGACAAAGGATTGATCTCCAAAATTTATAAGCAGCTCATGCAGCTTAATAACAAAAAAACAAACAACCCAATCCAAAAATGGGCAGAAGACCTAAATAGACATTTCTCCAAAGAAGATATACAGAGTGCCAACAAACACATGAAAGAATGCTCAACATCACTAATCATGAGAGAAATGCAAATCAAAACTACAATGAGATATCATCTCACACCAGTCAGAATGGCCATCATCAAAAAATCTAGAAACAATAAATGCCGGAGAGGGTGTGGAGAAAAGGGAACCCTCTTACACTGTTGGTGGGAATGTAAATTGATACAGCCACTGTGGAGAACAGTATGGAGGTTCCTTAAAAAGCTACAAATAGAACTACCATATGACCCAGCAATCCCACTACTGGGCATATACCCTGAGAAAACCATAATTCAAAAAGAGTCATGTACCAAAATGTTCATTGCAGCTCTATTTACAATAGCCCGGCGATGGAAACAACCTAAGTGTCCATCATCGGATGAATGGATAAAGAAGATGTGGCACATATATACAATGGAATATTACTCAGCCATAAAAAGAGACGAAATTGAGCTATTTGTAATGAGGTGGATAGACCTAGAGTCTGTCATACAGAGTGAAGTAAGTCAGAAAGAGAGAGACAAATACAGTATGCTAACACATATATATGGAATTTAAAAAAAAAAATGTCATGAAAAACCTAGGGGTGAAACAGGAATAAAGACACAGACTTACTAGAGAATGGACTTGAGGTTATGGGGAGGGGGAAGGGTAAACGGTGACAAAGCGATAAAGAGGCATGGACATATATACACTACCAAACGTAAGGTAAATAGCTAGTGGGAAGCAGCCTCATAGCACAGGGAGATCAGCTCGGTGCTTTGTGACCGCCTGGAGGGGTGGGATAGGGAGGGTGGGAGGGAGGGAGACGCAAGCGGGAAGAGATATGGGAATATATGTATGTATATAACTGATTCATTTTGTTGTGAAGCTGAAGCTAACATACCATTGTAAAGCAATTATACTCCAATAAAGATGTTAAAAAAAAAAGTCACATAATATGAAACATACTATTTTAACCATATTTAACTGTACAGTTCAGTGGCACTAAGTACAATCACATTGTTATGCAACTCTCACCATCAACCAACTCCTGAATTTTTCACCTTCCTAAACTGAAACTGTGTCTGCATTAAACACTAACTCCCCATTCCCCTCCCCAACACCCCCACCCCCGGCCCCTAGCATCTGCCAATGTACTTTCTGACTCTATAAATTTGACTATTCTAGATACCTCGTATAAGTGGAATCAAACAGTATTTATCTGCACCTCATGTATATTGGAATGCATTTTTAAAGTTAACTTTATATTTATATAAAGTTAACTCTGTATTTATATATAACTTTATATGTCCTGCAAAGAGATTGTACCTTCTTTTTTGTTTCCCTCTGTGCTATACAGTAGGCCCTCACCAGCCATCTACTTCATACATAGTAGAGTACATAGTAGTCGATCCCAACCTCCCAATCCATCACACTGCCCCGCCTTGGTGTCCATACATTTGTTCTCTACTTTTGTGTCTATATTTCTGCTTTGCAGATAGGTTCATCTGTACCATTTTTCTAAATTCCACATATATGTGCTAATATATAATATTCGTTTTTCTCTTTCTGACTTACTTCACTCTGTATGACAGTCTCTAGGCCCATCCACATCTCTGTAAATGGCACAATTTTGTTCCTCTTTATGGCTGAGTAATATTCCATTGTATACATATACCACCTCTTCTTTATCCATTCCTATGCTGATGGACATTTAGGTTGCTTCCATGTCCTGGCTATTGTAAATAGTGCTGCAGTGAACATGGGGGTGCATGTATCTTTTCAAATTATGTTTTTCTCCAGGTATATGCCCCCAAGTGGGATTGCTGGGTCATATGGTAGTTCTATTTGTAGTTTTTTAAGGAACCTCCATACTGTTCTCCAGAGTGGCTGTATCAATTTACATCCCCACCAACAGTGTAAGAGGGTTCCCTTTTCTCCACACCCTCTCCAGCATTTATTGTTTGTAGATTTTTTGATGACAGCCATTCTGACCAGTGTGAGGTGGTACCTCATTGTAGTTTTGATTTGCATTTCTCTCATAATTAGTGATGCTGAGCATCTTTTCATGTGCATCTTGGCCATCTGTATGTCTTCTTTGGAGAAACTCTATTTAGGTGTTCCACCCATTTTTTGATTGGGTTGTTTGTTTTTTTTGATATTGAGCTGCACAAGCTGTTTGTATATTTTAGAGATTAATCCCTTGTCAGTTGCTTCATTTGTAAATATTTTCTCCCATTCGTAGATCAATGTAACAGGACAGAAAGCCCAAAGATAAACCCATGCACCTATGGTCACCTAATCTATGACAAAGGAGGTAAGAATATACAATGGAGAAAAGACAGTCTCTTCAATAAGTGGTGCTGGGAAAACTGGACAGCTACATGTAAAAGAATGAAATTAGAACACTCCCTAACACCATACACAAAAATAAACTCAAAATAGGTTAAAGACCTAAATGTAAGGCCAGACACTGTAAAACTCTTAGACGAAAACATAGGCAGAACACTCTTTGATATAAATCGCAGCAAGATCTTTTTTGACCCACTTCCTAGAGTAATGAAAATAAAAACAAAAATAAACAAATGGGACCTAATTAAACTTAAAAGCTTTTGCACAGCAAAGAAAACCATGAACAAGATGGAATGCACAATTCTTATTCCATTTGCCATTCCCTGCCCCAAGGCAGAACTGGTCATATAAATCATTTTCAAAATACTGATAAACCAATATGAAGCAAATGATGCTCCCTGGCCATTTTAAAGTATATAATATAAACACAAACCCCTTACACACATGCTGGTCTTTACAGTTTCCTTTTTCATCTCATTTGAACTTCACAACATTCGTGAAAGCAAGCAAGGGTCATTACTACTATTTTGCAAGATGAGGGAAAGGAGGGTCATAGAAGTTGCATGGCTTTCACAAGGTCACACAGTCTGTATGTGGCAGAACTGGATTTTAACTTCGATTTTTGACTACAAGTCTACTGGGTTCCATGGGACTTGTCAGCATACTTCTCCACTGTTCAAATGTGCTTCAAATACTATGTAATGGAGACCACTGTGTATGTAGAGGCAAAAACACTTGGCTTAGAGTTTGAAGATATTGGTTCCAGTCCCTACATTCTATAACTTTGGATAAGTCATTTTTCTGCTCTGGACCTATGTTTATCAACTTCTTCATCCATTTGTATTTTAGAACTTCAACGTTCTACATTCGTGATGAACATAGCTATTATTACTGAAAGTTATAGCAGACAGACCCTAATGACAGGTATATGGATTCATCATCCGTTTAATCTTCATAACCTTGCAAGGTTTCAGAGAGGTTAAAATAACTTTCCCTAACTGGTAAGGAGCAAAATCAGGATCTGAACAGAGAGGTCTGACAGATTATTTTTCCCAGTACGATATAGCTTCAAAATCTCTTGTTGAATTATCAAAACATGTGAATGATTATGAAAGAGGCAGACCACTCTAAATTGGTAGATGGCAGGCTTATTAAGTAAGGGAACATACATTTGAGGTTTGTCTTGGATGCCACAAGATGAGTAGATCTCTGCATCTGCCTGCCAGAATCTTAAAAGTTTATATGGAAGCCTTGAAGAGGGTTCAGTCATGTATCTAGTCCAGATGGTCTCAACAACACATTACACTTTCAAGGCTGTGGCTTGAAAGCGGCTCCAGCTATGGGACTGGTGGGTGGAACAGACATTCCAAGGGCAGGGGAGAGGGTGAGGAGCCTCCATCTGCCTGGGTTTGACTCTTTGGTTAACCAGCAGTCATGTCCTCTCAATAACCTCCTCCCCAGGTTTGGATCTGGGTTTGCCTTCCTCTGAATCTATGTTCTTAAAAACTACATTGCAATGCCCAGATAAGTGGGACTTTTGTGTGGTTCTTATACCTGAGCCTCTGTTTTGAATCTAGATGTGCAGAAGAACTTCTTTAAGTGTGACTAGAAGCCTCTGCTCCATGACCTCAGTACCCTTTTCTCCATGCCTACTTCCTCTTGTTGGTTGAATCCCCTGTCCAGAATTGCTGGTGTATTTCCATCTACCTTCCTTTCCACTGCACTAAACCAGGATCTACTAGCTTATACAATTTCTATTTATCAGTATACAGGAAGGTAAACTTTAGGAACTTGATAAGAAATCCTTCTCTTCTTCCCATTAAAGGCTTGGGAACTTTATGTGGGAGAGTAGACAACGTCAAAATACCTGTTCAGACAAGCTTTTGGCTTCATTCTGGATTGTGGCTATATTTTTGAAACCCACAGCCTAAGCAAGTGGGACAGGTTTGGGCACTTAATCTATGGCAGAAGGCCCCCTTCAAGACAAATGTAGGACTCTCCAAATCCTTACACTGGGAGAGGAAGCCAAGCTTTCACTGGGGAAAACACCATCTCCATGTCAAATAAGAAGATCACCAGAATTCACCTCTGAACTTCATGGGCACCAACCCACGGTGCTCTCCTCGCCCACAGGCAAGTAGGAATTTCCTACTCAGCTCAGACATAACCCTAGCATTCTAGACCATGACAGAGTCACCAGGCTGATCCCACGCCCTCTGACAGAGGCAGAAACTAAGGGCCAGAGACTTACTCAGTGACAGACGACTCCTATAAATTGTGCTCCCAATCCCCACCCTTTTATGAAAACTTGATGCCTCCTCTTGGGAAACCCAATATCCACTGGGAGTTATCCTGACCAGCAACTCCTGTTGGCAAAATCCTCCTTCCTTCCTGACTTTTCTAAGACAGATCCACAAACTTTAATACTCACAAATGGCCTTAAAGAGCCAGTCTAACATCTTCTCCAAATTATTGTGACAGAAAGAGAGAAAGAAAGAGAGAGAGAAGGAAAGAAAGAAAGAGAGAAAATGAGGGATGGAGGGAGGGAAGAAGAAAGGGAAAGAAAGGAAAGAAGGAAAAAAGAAAGGAAGGAGAAAGGGAGGAAAGAAATCTTTGTCAGCAAGTGCCAGAAATGCTGGATTATTCCAAGTTAAAGAGGTGTTTTACTTAGAACTTCTTGAAGCCTTTAATATGGTAAGAGTGTACCGTGATCTCCTGATAGAGGAATAAGTTTGCCAACTTAATTTGTAACACGTATCCTTTTTATTTTCTCCATTGAGAAGCACACATGTTTGATGTTCTATGAAGCATACTTCAGGATATACTAATGTAGTCCAGTATTCTTAAGATCCCATTTGCAATGTTCAGAAAGCTGAAATGGCTTAATGTCTTGCAGTGTGCATTTAAAAGAAGGAGGCATGACGATCCGTGAAATATTAGAAGAAAGAAAAATCATGATTTGTTTAACTATGAGATCACAGTCCTAAAAGTTGAAAAAGTACTTTTTAACTGCTGCAGCAAAACATTCTTAGAGGGAGTTGGTAGGAAACACAATGAACATCAGCTCTGAAGAGGAAGAGGATGAGGATGAAAACAAAGATAATGAAGATAATGTGGAGGATGGAGCTGGTCCACCCAAAGAATAAGAAGAAGAGAATAAGGAGAATGATGACAAAATGAAGCAAACTCAGAGCTGGGAAAGGATGCAGACAAAATAGATCTCTCATACTCAAAGAAAGAAGAATTTCAGGATGCATATTATGATGACTATGTTGACAGGGAGAGAGGAGAAGACAAAGAAGAAGGTCTTCAAGGGGAAGAGAAAAAAAATTTGAAGGATGAAAAAGAGAAAAAGACGGCTACATCATTTTAAAACCACATCCCTTAATGCAATAAAATGGTCATTAGTTATTTCTATAGAAAGTAAGTAACATGTTACATTTCACAGGAAGAATGTATTTTACTATTTTCACATTGTCTTCATTCAAAATAAGCTTTATCTACAGTAATCAAAACAGTATGGTACTGGCACAAAAACAGAAATATAGATCAGTGGAACAGGACAGAAAGCCCAGAGATAAACCCACACACCTACGGTCACCTAATCTATGACAAAGGAGGCAAGAATATACAATGGAGAAAAGACAGTTTCTTCAAAAAGTGGTGCTGGGGAAACTGGAGACCTACAGGTAAAAGAATGAAATTAGAACACTCCCTAACACCATACATAAAAATAAACTCAAAATGGATTAAAGACCTAGAATGCAAGGCTAGATACTATAAAACTCTTGGAGGAAAACATAGGCAGAACACTCTCTGACATAAATTGCAGCAAGTTCTTTTTTGACCCACCTCCTAGAGTAATGAAAATAGAAACAAAAATAAACAAATGGGACCTAATGAAACTTAAAAGCTTTTGCAGATCAAAGGAAGCCATAAACAAAATGAAAAGACAATCCTCAGAATGGGAGAAAATATTTGCAAATGAAGCGACTGACAAAGGATTAATTTCCCAAAATATACTAACAGCTCATGCAGCTCAATATCAAAAAAAGAAACAACCCAATCAAAAAATAGGTGGAAGACCTAAGCAGACATTTCTCCAAAGATATATGGATGCATGACAAACACATGAAAAGATGCTCACATCACCAATTAGAGAGATGCAAATCAAAACTACAATGAGGTATCACCTCACACCAGTCAGAATGGCCATCATCAAAAAATCTGGAGAGGGCCTTGAGAGAAGGCAACCCTCCTATAGTGTTGGTGGGAATGTAAACTGCTTCAGCCATTATGGAGAACAGTATGAAGGCTCCTTAAAAAACTAAAAATAGAGCTAGCATGTAATCCAGTAATCCCACTCCTGGTCATATATCTGGAGAAAACCATAATTTGAAAAGATACATGCACCCCAGTGTTCATGGCAGCACTATTTACAATAGCCAGGACATGGAAACAACCTAAATGTCCATCAACAGAGGAATGGATCAAGAAGATGTGGGACATATATACAGTGGAATATTACTCAGCTGTAAAAAAAAAAGAATGAAATAATGCCATTTGCAGCAACATGGATGGACCTAGAGATTGTCATACTGAGCGAAGTAAGTCAGACAGAGAAAGACAAATATCATATGATATTGCTTATATGTGGAATCTTAAAAAAGGGTACAAATGAACTTATCTACAGAACAGAAAGAGTTACAGATGTAGAAAATAAAATTATGGTTACAAGGAGGTAAGGAGGGGGGTAGGGATAAATTGGAAGATTGGGTTTGACATATATATACTACTGTATATATTGTAAAATAGATAACCAATAAGGACCTACAGTATAGCACAGGGAACTCTACTCAATACTCTTGTAATGGCCTATATGGGAAAAGAATCTAAAAAAGAGTGGATATATGTATATGTATAACAGATCCACTTTGCTGTACAGCAGAAACTAACACAACATTTTAAATCAACTCTACTCCAATAAAAATTTAAAAAATAAAAAAATTTAAAAATTTTAAAATAAGCTTTATTAATCTGTCCTTATAAGTAGAGAAAAATTTTCATTGATCTCATTGTCAAATTCCCTAGAAATATATTGTCTTAATTTTTCTCATTATCTTTTTCTTGTTGGTTATTATTAGCCATCAATTAAAACATGACTTATTTTACACAGGTTTAATATGGTACATTTTTTTCATAATGTTTTAAACTTATTTTTAAAATAACAGAAGTTGCTATACTATGAAAAGGCAACAGATTTTCCTTTTGAATGGAATGTTGATTATTTTCAAAACTGACCCAGAGATCTCTAGATTGAAAGCTCTTAGGTTTTTGTTTGCTTTTTTTGTAAGAGTTTTTAATTTTTTAAAAATTTGTTTGTGTTTAACTGTTTTGTTACATGAGTAAGTTTGGAGAGTAGAAGCAAAGAAACAAAGATTCTATTCAGCCACATAGTGCATAGATTTTAACACTCATATGACAGTACACAGTATATATATATATACACACACACACATATATATATGCATATTATATACACACACAGATAGATAGATAGATAGCTGTATATACACACACGTATATAGAGTTAAATTCCTCATGAATCTCTTCTTAAAACTTTGAAATTATTACTCTTTGTGCAACCATGTTCTTTTCAGCTTTATTGGGTATAATTGACAATTCAACTCATGTATATGTAAGGTATACAACTTAATGATTTGATATACAGACACATTGTGAAATAATCACCACAATCAAGCTAAATAACATACCCATCACGTCACATAATTGTCATTGTTTTCGTGTGTGGTGAGAACACTTAAGACCTACCCTCTCAGCAAATGTCAAGTGTACAATACAGTATTGTTAACCACAGGTACAGTGTTGTACATTAGATCTCCAGAACTTACTCATCTTGCACAGCTGAAACTTTGTACACCTTGACCAATGTCTGCCCGTTTCTCCTTACCAACAATCCCTGGCAACCACCATTTTATTCTCTGCTACGTTCATTAAGGATATTAGCCTGTAGTTTTGTTCCCTTTTAGTGTTTTTGTCTGGTTTTGGTATAAGGGTGATGATAGTCTCATAAAATTAGTTTGGAAGTATTCCCTCTTCTTCAATTTCTTGGAAGAATTTAAGAAGGATTGGTATTAATTCTCTTTGAATGTTTGGTAGAATTTACCCATGAAGCCATTTGATCCTGGGTTTCTTGGTGTTGGAAGGTTTTAGATTACTGATAAAATCACCGTATTTGTTATTGGTCTGTTCAGGCTTTCCATTTCTTCTTGGTTGAGTTTTGATACATTGTATGTTTCTAGGAATTTATCCATTTCTTCTAGATTATCCAGTTTGTTGGCTTATATTTGTTCATAGTAGTCTCTTAAGATCCTTTTTATTTTTACTGAGGGATCTATTGTAACGTCTCTTCTTTCATTCTTGATTTTATTTGAGTCTTCTCTCTCTTTTTATTTTTCTTAGTCTAGCTAAGGATTTGTCCATTTTGTTTCTTTAAAAAAAGAAACTCTTAGTTTGCTGATTTTTTTTCTATTTTTTATTCTATATATAATTTATTACTGCTAGATTTTTTCCTTTTGCTAAATTTTGGTCTCAGTTTGTTCTTCCTTTTTTCTGGTTCCTTGAGGTTAAAGTTAAGTTGTTTATTTCAGATCTTTCTCTTTTTTTAATGTAGATGTCTTATCACTATAAACTCAGTACTGCTTATGCTGCATCTCATACAACTTCCAGAATAATGGGCCAAAATGACTGACCATGGCTCACACTCACTCCAGAAACATTGAGGGATCTCTGCTGTCAACTGAATAGAATTAATTCCTCAGAAAGGCATTTAAGCCTCTCGTGATCTGATCCCTTAACTTACATTCTCAAGCTTAATTTCAAATACTTCCCATCCCACAGCCTCACCGCAACTTAACCCTTCACCATCTCTGAACGTACCCCATAAGGTTCCACCTGGTACTTTGCTTGCTGGTTCCTCAGCCAGCAACACCCTTCACCTGCTTGCTCCGCCCCACTCCCAATTCCACATCTAAATTATGCCTTTTACTGTTAATCATCTCTCAACTATCAGACCAAATGCCACTATCTCCACTCTGAAGGATTAGGAACACCTTGGAGTGAATTGAAAAATAGCAACAAAGATGGAGAGGGGCTTTAAAAAACATGGCTTTTGAGGACAGTTTGAAGAAACTGGGATATTTACCACAGAGGAGAGAATATTTAATGATGAGAGGCTGTTGTGGGAAAGTAGATTAAACTCACTGCTGCTGTTGCTGCCCAGACCCAAGAACAAAAACTAGGGCCAATGTTTGGGAATTAGAAGGAAATATTTTAGGCCAAAACAATTAGGAAATATTCCATGAGTCAAAGTTGTGAAAAAGAAAATAAAAAATATCTATCATTTTTTAATATATTCTCTGTGCTGGAGGCTGTGCTGTTTGATCACACTTAAGTTTCTTAACAAGTCTGAGAGCTAAGTATTATAATCTCCACTTTACAGACAGGAAAACTGAGGTTTAGAGAGCTTAAGTAGCTTGCCCAAGATACCAATTGGTAGAGCAGCAACCAAACCTAGTTCTGTCTGACTTCAGAGCCTGGAACAGAGCAGAAGCCTGCAGCAAACCCCCCATCCCCCAAGTTCCAAGGTTCCTCCATGTCCCCTGCCTCTTGTTTGTAGAAAAGCTGAACTCTCCCAGGCCTCCCTGAGTCACAAAAGAGCAGGCTCAAGCAGTTAATGATTAGGATAACAGAGTCACAGATTCAATATCTGATCCACATTCCTGAGTCACTTGACAGATACTATAGCTGCCACCAGAGGGAAAAAGTTAACTGCACGATGACCAGACTGCAGCCGTGACATAAGCTGCCCCATCTTGTGCAGTACTGAATCTATGGCTAGCACAATTCCAAGAACTAGCCTTAAGAGAATGGGATTGGGCTTCCCTGGTGGCGCAGTGGTTGAGAGTCCGCCTGCCGATGCAGGGGACGCGGGTTCGTGCCCCGGTCCGGGAAGATCCCACATGCCGCGGAGCGGCTAGGCCCGTGAGCCATGGCTGCTGAGCCTGCGCGTCCGGAGCCTGTGCTCCGCAACGGGAGAGGCCACAACAGTGAGAGGCCCGCGTACCACAAAAAAAAAAAAAAAAAAAAAAAAAATAGAATGGGATTAACACTATTGCTCAGAATAATCCATATTTTTGTGGGCATCAAAATAATTGTAGCTTGTTCTGCCCGTATATGTAAACGGGCAACTCAAACTGTCATCAAAGAGATGTGACAGACCCATGTCCACATCTTCCACACTAAGAATACAGCACCCTATGTCAGCATGAAGTACAGAAGGCGGACCTTTGTTCCTAATTCCATAGAAATGGAATGATGTTCTGAGAAGTGGGGATTTGTAAGCAGCTTCTGGCAGGAAAGAACTCTCTGCAGGAGGCTCCTTTTCTCTTGTCACTTTAGCAAAACTATATTGTAACTAAACAAACCAGGCACCCCCATGCTCTACTCTTCTCTGGCCCAAGCACACCTTTTAAATCTTTTGATCACACAATATCTTGCCTAACCCATTCTTTCTACAGCTCAAAGAAGTAGAAATGAAGAAAAAGTAATTAGCAGATGACCAGATCTCTTCCCTAGCTTCCCGTTCAGTAATCTCAAGAACAAACTGTGTGACCAAACTGTGTGAATGAGATAGCATCTAAATAAAGATCACAGGAAGTTGACGAGCCTGTACAGTGAGGGATGGTGACAACTCTGACGCCCTATCTCAATGATTAACTGAGATTACTTCCCTCTTTCCCTTTAAAAACTTTCACGGCTGGACAGAATCTTGCGAGTTGGTGTTTGGGAACACTGAGTCTGCCCTCTCCCCAGATTTCTGGCTTTCTGATTAAAAGCAATGTTTTCCATTTCTACTAATACTTGCCTCTTGGGTAATGATTTTCGAGCTTCTGGCAGCCGGACCCGAGTTCAGTAACAAGCCAATGCCATGGAGCCACCACTATGCTGTCTGAAGAGGTAGTGAATGCCCGTCTCTAGAAGCGTAAAAGCAGTCTGGATGCACACTTGGGGGAACAATAGAATGAGGCTCTAAGCAGCTGAGGAGCTGAATGCAACCTTTGAGAATAATTCCAACCCCGACTTTAGCCTTCCCAATCACATGAACCTTTAAATTTTAAATAGTTCTATAATCTGGTAAATTCTACAGGACATTTAAGATGCAAGCGGCAGAATTAACAAGAGCAGAATATGATTTCTCTCTGTCTTCCTCTCTATGCCAAGATTATGACTTCATCATATTCTGCTTTACATTAAGGTTCTTTATATTTCACGTCCTTCTGAAGTGGAGTGGGGCTGTCAACACCTGTGTTTCACAGATAAGGAAACCAGCTCTGAGACATGCTTGTTCCCATGGAATCTACTTCTTTGATTCTCTCACAGCGTGTAATGAGGCTTATCACCACCACTCCACTGGCACTCCTACAAGTGACCAAAGACCTAGCTGCTATATTTATAAAATATCACAATCCTTGTCTTCCTTGATCTCTGAGCCACATCCAACACAGCAGAACGGTACCCCCTTCCGTTAAGCCTCTCTTCCCTTAGCTTCTGTAGTATCTAAATATCCTCTTTTTTCCTTCTTTATTTCTGACAGCTTTTTCTAAATTTCTCCTACAGGGCCTTCTTGCTTTGTGGGGTCCTTACGTGATGATATTTCTTAAGTTCCTGTGTAAGTGCTCGTCTAATTCTAACCACTATCCTTGAATAGTCTCATCTATTCCCATGGCTTTATTTTTCAGTGATGACTCTATCTTATGTGAAGTCCTCTCTTCTGAGTACAGGTCAGAAAATATTTGTTGATAAATGAGTAAATGCAGGAATTAATAAATAAGTTTATGAGAAGTAACCAGGTTCCCACATTTCAGACTAGAAACAAGTAAAATATATTCTTATCATTGGTTTTGTTCAAGTTTAAGCTCTCCCTTACTAGTAGCATGACACTGGATTAGTGAATTGAAAGACCTACACCTTAGTTTGTTTTACTTTGTCATTGTCGCTGTTAATTTTTTTCTTTTTAATAATTTACAAAATGAGGATAATTATACCGACTCTGACCTACATTTCAGGTAGGGTAATTGTGAGCAATGCATGAGTTCTCACATGGGAGAAGGCCTTAGGAATAGGAATTAATCTTACTAAACTGTATTGAACTCTTCTATCAAGAAAGACAGCAGGATGCCTAGCAGTGTGCAAGACAGATGTTTGGCTTTGTTTTGTTTATCCCAAGGCTCTGGGGAAATATTGATGGTACCTGTTCACAGCTCAGCCATTAACAGCTTGGTAAAGGAAGGCTATGAAGGATACACAGCGGTGGCCAGATTAACTCCAGCCCTAGACATCCCCAACACTCACCTACCTGTAATGTATGGTAATGGTTCAGAACGCGAGCCCAGCCCAAACCTCAACCAAAGTGCCTGGTCTCAAAGACTGAGGGAATACAAAGCAACTAGAGAAATCACCTCTTCAGTCATCATAGAATGCCAAGACTAGAAGGCATTTTATTCTAGTCATTATCCCATTCAACATTTTCATTGGAAAAACGGAGAAACTTGGGCCCCAAAAGGTGAAAAACAAGTTAGCTGCATAGCTGGAGTACAGATGTAAGCCACCACCCTACTATACATCCCAGCGTCTCCGACTACCTCCACCATCCACAAGGCTATTATAATATTTGTTTCTTTTTCTTGATTTGGATATAATTTACTTAAGGTAAAATATTAAGCTATAATTTACACACGGTTTAAATTTACCCTTTTTACCATGAAGTTCTGTGAGTTGTACCAAACAAAAAAAAGTATAACTAAAACCTTCCTCATGGCATAAAATGTCCATCACCCTGAAAATTCCCTCATGCCCATTTATAGTGCTATTAGAAATTATATATTTTAATTTCAACTTCTATTTGTTCTTCGCAAGCACAGAAAACATCCAATTGACTTTTGTACCTTAGTCTTGTGCCCTGCAATCTTATTAAATTCACTTAACAGTTCTAATAGCATTTTTGTAGTTTATTTAGGATTCTCTACATAGACAGTCATGTCTTCGAATAGAAACAATTTTATTTCTTCCTTTCCAATCAGTATGCCTTTTTTTTTTTTTTTTTTTTTTTTTGCGGTATGCGGGCCTCTCACTGTTGTGGCCTCTCCCATTGCGGAGCACAGGCTCCGGACGCGCAGGCTCAGTGGCCATGGCTCACGGGCCCAGCCGCTCCGTGGCATGTGGGATCTTCCCGGACCGGGGCACAAACCCGTGTCCCCTGCATCGGCAGGCGGACTCTCAACCACTGCACCACCAGGGAAGCCCCAATCAGTATGCCTTTTAACTCTTTTTCTTGCTGTACTGCACTGGTAAGGACTTCCAGTGCAATATCAAAAAGAAGTAATGACAGAGTATATCTGTATTTTGTTCCTGATCTAAGGGGGAAATCATCCATCTTTCAATATTAAACATGAATTTAGCTGTGGATATTTTATAGATACTCTTTATCAAGTTGAGGAATTTCCCTTTTATTCTTGGTTTGTTGAGAGGTATATGCATATAATGAGTATGGAATTTTGTTAAATGATTTTTATATCTATTGAGATGATTACATGGCTTTTCTCCTTTAATCTAGCCACATGATAAATTGCATTTATTGATTTTCAAATTGCATTCCAGTTATACACCTAACTTACTTGATATGCTAGTACTTTCTTTGGGGTTTTTATGTTTATGTTTCTGAGGGATATTGATCTGTAATTTTCTTGTCTTATAGTTTCACTTTCTGATTTTGGTAGCAGGGCAATATTGGTCTCATAAAATGAGAGGGCCAATAAGCACAATGAAAGATGCTTAGTATTAAGCTATTCAGGAAATGCATATCAAAATCAAAATTATATACTACTTTGCACCTACTAGGATGGCTAGAATCAAAAAGACAATAACAAGGGTTGGCTATGAAATGGAAAAACTCATACACTGCTAGTGAGAATGTAAAATAGTGTAGCTGTTTTGGAAGAGTATGGCAATTCCTCAAAAGCTTAAACACACAGTTAGCATATGACCCAGCAGTTCCACTCCTACCTATGTATATACTTACGAGAAACAAAAACATACGTCCATTTAAGCACTTGTACAAGAATATTCATAGCAGCATTATCCATAATAGCCAAATAGTGGAAACAATCCATATTTCTATCAACTGATGAATGGATAAATAAAATTCAGTATATCCATACTTTGAATATTATTTGGTAATAAAAATGAAGTGTGATACAGGCTACAACGTAACTGAACCTTGAAAACATTATGCTAATGAAAGAAGCTTGGTACAAAAGGCCACACGTTGTATGGTTACATTTATATGAAATGTCCATTACAGGCAAATCTATAGAGACCAAAAGCAGATTAATGACTGCCTAGGGCTGGAGGGGGAAGGATTAGGGAGAGATGAGGAGTGGCTACTAACAGGTATAGGTTTCTTTGGGTGAGCAATGAAACAATGATAAAATTGGTATGACAACTCCATTAATACACTAAAAAAGACTGAACTGTGTACTTTAAATGGTTGATTTGTATGGTATGTGAAATATATCTCAATAAATCTCTTAAAACAATTAGTGGGGAACAGTTCCCTCCTCTTCTACATGCTGAATGAGTGTTCTGTAGATCCATTATTATTTGTTCCCTGATAGAATTTACTAGTGAAATTATCTTATCCTGGAGTTTCTTCTATTGGAAAGTTTAAATTATGAATTTCATTCTTTAATAGATATGAAACTCTTCAAATTAGCAATTTATTCGTGAATGACCTTCTTCTGTTTGTGTCAAGGAATGTATCCATTTCATCTAAGTTATATCTATGGGCCTAGAGTCGTTCATATTATTTCTTATTATTTTTATAACTGTACAGTCTATAATGATATCCCCTCTCCAATCCTGATATTGGTAATTGTGTCTTTAATTTCTCTCTCTGTCTCTCTGATTGGCAAGTGTGCCCAGATATTTATCAATTTTATTGTATTTTTCAAAGGGACAGATTCTGGTTTTACTGATTTTTCTCTTTCTCAATTTGATTGATTCATGTTCTTATCATTATAGTTATTTATTCCATTTGAGTTTATCTTGATCTTTTTCTAGTTTCTTAAGAAGGTGAAGTCATTGATTTTTTTCTCTTTTAATATAGGTCTTTAACGCTATAAATTCACTGCTAAGCTCTGCATTAGCTGCTCTCATAAATTTTCATATATATATTTTTTAATTTTTATTGGAATATAGTTGATTTACAATGTTTAGTTTCAGGTGTACAGCAAAGTGAATCAGTTATACATATACATATATCCACTCTTTTTTTTTTAGATTCTTTTCCCATATATATAGGCCATTACAGAGTATTGAGTAGATATCCCTTTGCTATACAGCAGGTTCTTATCAGTTAACTATTTTATATATAGTAGTGTATATATGTCAGTCTCAATCTCCCAATTTATCCCTCCCCCTTTATCCCCTGGTAACCATATGTTTGTTTTCTACATCCGTGACTCCTGTTCTATAAATAAGTTCATTTGTACCCTTTTTTTTTAAGATTCCACATATAAGCAATATCATATGATATTTGTCTTTCTCTGTCTGACTTACTTCACTCAGTATGACAATCTCTAAGTCCATCCATGTTGCTGCAAATGGCATTATTTTGTTCTTTTTATGGCTGAGTAATATTCCATTGTATATATGTACCACATGTTCTTTATCCATTCCTCCGTTGATGGACATTTAGCTTGCTTCCATGTCCTGGCTATTGTAAATAGTTTTCTAATCCAATTCAAAATATGTTTCAGTATCCCTTGGGGCATCCTCTTTGATCCATGGATTATTTAAGACTTTTAAAATTTAATTTGCAAATATTTAAGAACTTTTGACATACCTGATTTTTTAATTTCTAGTTTGATTCCATTATAGTAAAAAATATACTTTGTATTATTTCAATTCTGTTAAATGTGTGAGGCTTATTTAATGATCCAATAAAGTCTATCTTGAACAATGTTTCCTTTGCAAACAAAAAAATGTGTATTCCACTGTATGAGGTAGCATATTTTATAATGTAATTTAGGTCAATTTGGTTAATAGTGGTATTCAGGTTTTTGCATCTTTCCTGATTTTCTATCTTGTTCTATCGACCACTGAGAGACTAGTTTTGAAGCCTTTATCTGTAATTGTGGACTTGTTTATTTATACTTTCTTGTCTGTCAGTTTTTGCTACATAGATTTTGAGGCTCAATTGTTAGCTGCATACACATACAAGATAATTTATATTCTTAAGGAATTGATTCCTTTATGATTATGTAATGACTCTGTCGCTGGTAATATTACTTGATCTGAATACTACATTTTCTGATATTAATATAACCGCTCCAGGTTTCTTTTGATTAGCGTTTGATGATATATGTTTTTACATTCACTTATTCTCATTATGTCTTTATATTTAAAGTGAGTTTCTGTATACAGTGTAGTCTGACAATCTCTGTCTTATTTTTATGGGTTTATACTGTTTACAGTTAATATAATTATTAACATGGCTGTGTTAAAATCTACAATGTTGTGAGATGTTTTCTTTTGATCCCACCTATTCGTTCTTTTCCCCTACTTTTTGCCTACTTTTAGATTAAATGAATATTTTTATGGATCTATTTTTATCTTCATTATTATCATTATTATTATTTTGGCTACATCATCGGGTCTTCGTTGCAGCATGTGGGATCTTCGTTGCGACATGCGGGACCTTTTGTTGCAGCGCGTGGGCTCTTCATTGTAGCCCATGGGCTTCTCTCTAGTTGTGGTGTAAGGGTTTTCTCTTTCTAGTTGTGGTGTGCGGGCTCCAGAGTGTGTGGGCTCTGTAGTTGTAGCACACAAGCTCCAGAGCGCATGGGCTCTGTAGTTTGTGGCACACGGGCTCTCTAGTCGAGGCACGTGGGCTCACTAGTTGTGGTACGCAGGCTTAGTTGCCCCGCAGCATGTGGGATCTCAGTTCCCTGACCAGGGATCGAACCTGGGCCCCCTGCATTGGGAACGTGGAGTCTTACTCACTGGACCACCAGGGAAGTCCCTATCTTCATTATTGACTCAGTAGACATGCCTCTTTTAATTAATCACAGTTTTTCTTCTATTTATAGTTCTCAATCTATAGTTTGACAATTTATAGTTTTCAAATCAATTCTGTATCTACTACCTCATTTGATACAGAAAAACCTTGTCATTTAAGTATTATTATACCCTGATCTGGCAAAGATAAATTATATATGACTGGCACAGAAATTTTTACACTGTGAATTTAGTGCTAAGGTCTTCATAATTTGGGGGAAGGTCACTATTTCCATATGATTAATTTATGCTTAATTTTTTGTTAACTCCCCAACATTCCATCCCGTGTGCCAAAGGCATGACCAAGTACCTCTTCTGGAATGTTGCCTCCACCCTCGCCCGTAGCTCTAGCTGCTAGAAAAACAAAAGCCACTAGACTCTTAACTAACCTTCCTTGTTTAGACCTAGTCTGTTAGTCTGAGTTTTGGCTCTCATTCCAGTGGAGCTCATAAATCACCTCTGCCGCTGACTCCAAACATTCATTTACACATTTAATGAGCATCGATTGAACACTCACTGTATTTATTCATCACACTGTGTACTTGGGAGTCATGGTTGTGGGCGAATGGTATTTGAGGACAAATAAGGCATGGCCCACACTTGAGGAACTTGTAGCTTAATGAAGGTGTCAGAAATAAAACAATAACTTATGATTCAATGCAATACATACTACAATAGAGGTGTGTGCAGTGTGGGCCCACAGCAGAAGTGGTGAATTCTGCCATGGATTAGGTCAGGGATGTGACCATGATGTTTTTCTGAAGGATGTAATATTTGAAGTTGAGTTGGTGTGGGTTGGATAATCCATGCAAAACGAACAGGGTGATAGAATAAGAATCAGTCTGGAGGTATGCCTAGTAAAGTAGGAGGGGAAGTCATGTGCTCAGAGAGTGGTGGGAAGTTATAATGCAAATAGTAACATGTATTAGACCCGCACTGTGCTGAGTTTTTGTAGCATGATCTCATTTATGCTATAAAAATTTTAAGAGGCTGCCACTCTTGTTATTTTCATAATGAAGAAGGAGAATTGAAGTTAGAAGAGTATCTCCAACTTGCCAAATCACACTGTAAAGGACTGGTAGGATATTGTACTATATAACAACGAGAATACAAATACTGACCCTTCATAGTGGACCGGATATAAACAAACAGTGTGAGCATTCCATACATGCCAGGCAAATACTAACCCTGATGAAATCAGAAATGGAATCCAGGCCATCAAACTGTAGACCCTGTGCTCTAAGACTTATTCTATACTACAACTAAGATAAAACTGGAACTATTGATTGAGAGTAAAACATGAAGGGCTTTAGGTATACACAGTAGGGAGACATGGAAATTATTAGAGATGGGAAATGACAGAAGATGTAAACATAATCATGTTTGAGAAAGATTAAATGACAGCAATGTTTAGGAGATGGGGGAGACATACATTAGGAAGACTAGACTACTATTGCAATAGTCAAGACAATGGCCCAAATTATGACACTATGTGGAAATGAAGAGAATTTGATAAAGCTGAAGGCTATTTGAGTGGAGAATTGATAGGACTTTGTGAGCAAATAGGTTCTGTGGTGAAAAGAGAGTTAAAGAACATTTGTACTTCAGGTAATTGGATGGATGGCAATATGCTTATCTAAGATTGGAACAGGGAAACAAGAGCAGGGGAGAAGCTGACTCTGAGCTCTAATACTTAGTGGTTTGTGATTTCTTACTCCCCCCAGTGTTCTCTGTTTCCTCTTCTCCCTTTCTCTCTCTCTATTATCTCTTCCTAGCATGTTCATTAATTAAAACGAATTTCAAGATTCAGTTAGCTCACTTTAATTTTCACTTCTAATATCAAAACTCAGGAATTTGAGGGGTCATTCTTAGAAATATGCTCACTCTTCCATGCCTCTGTGCCTTTGCAGATGCCATTCCTCCCACCAAGGAGTCTTCTCCATACCTTGCTTGCATAGTGAACACCTACAAACCCACTTTTCCAGGCTCCAAACAAATGATACCCGCATGATTTCCTCCCCACGCAATGTTCCCACTCCCTGATAGTCTTCCATAGGAATCAGTTCATACCTCCATCAGCGTTTCTCATATTTATATTGCAGTTGTTTGGTTACTTGTTCACCTCCTCAACAAAGGCGAGGTCAGGGACTGGTGTTTTGCATTTTTTTTGGTCCCTGGTGCCTAGCAGAGCACCTGGCAAACGATGAAAGCTCAAGATGTGTCCACTGAATAAGAAATTAATGAATTGATGGGTGGCATGACGATTGAATAAGTTATAATGTATGTGTAGAAAGGTGATTAGGGTGACAAAGCATATGGATACCATGGGAATGGGAGCTCTTCCTGCAGCCACGTGCATCCCTTCCAGAGCTGGTCTGAAACTTTAGGTACAGTGAACCAAGGACAAGAGAGGGGCTAATGATTTTCTTATGAGGAATACAGGTGTGAAATATGCCCCAGATGTGATATTAAAGAGGAACTGGGACTTTTCAGTAACTTCCACTTTCCATATATGATTTTAACTTCTCACATACTACCTTTTAATCAGTTCTTTGATTCCCCCCCCCCCCAAGTCCTGTCCTTAATTCTCTGATCTGAGGTTCAGAGTAAGAAAACACTGATGAGGGCCTCTCCAGGAAGGGTTGCCAGATTCAGCAAACAAAACTACAGGATGCCCAGTTAAATTTAAATTTCAGCTAACCAACAAAATTTCTTTCTTTCTTTTTTTTTTGTGTGTGTGTGGTACGCAGGCCTCTCACTGTTGTGGCCTCTCCCGTTGCGGAGCACAGGCTCCGGACGCGCAGGCTCAGCGGCCACGGCTCACAGGCCCAGCCACTCCACGGTATGTGGGATCTTCCCGGACCGGGGCACAAACCCATGTCCCCTGCATCGGCAGGCGGACTCTCAACCACTGAGCCACCAGGGAAGCCCCAAAATTTCTTTTAGTAAAGTATGTCCTGTGAAATGTTTGGGACATACTTATACTTAAAAAATTACTCACTGATTATCTGAAATTCAAATTTCATGATGCATCCTGTATTTAATTCTGTAGCCTTAGCTCCAGTTCACTTTCTGCCAAGGATCGAGAACACGCTCTGTACCCTGCACCTTTGATAGATCAACCTGAGCTCAAACACAGGTGAATGATGCAGGTCAATGGGAAATCTAGAGACGAATGGGGAAAACAGACCAGATACAGATGGATCTGTGCACAGACAGGCCGGTGACTGCAGGGTTCATTGCGTGACCCCGGCTTTCCACCAGTTACAGCACTGAGCACATGCCGGTGCAAATAAGTTAATAGTTAAGAGTACAGACTTTGACAGGGAACCTTACTCAATACTCTTTAATGACCTATATGGGAAAAGAATCTAAAAAAGAGTCGATATATTTATTATGTATAACTGATTCACTTTCCTGTACAGCAGAAACTAATACAACATTGTAAATCAACTATACTCCAATAAAAATTAATTTAAAAAAAATAGCACAAACTCTGAAGTCACATGTCCTTGAGTTCAATTCCTTGTTCTGGCTCATACATGATTTGTAACACTAGGCAAATTATTTAACTTCTCCAAGCTTGAATTTCCTTATATAAAATTAGGATAATAATGGCAGCCTCTCAATAGCTTTGTTGACATATTTCATCTAGTTTGATTCTTGGTCAGAGTTAACAACATTAGCCTACTACTATTACTATTACTACTACTATTATTATTATTATTATCATCATCCCTAATGCTGCTTGCATGACTCTCACTCCCTCCTCTGGGACGATCCAAGGTAGAACAGGATAGAACAGGATAGGGTAGGATAGGATAGGATAGAATAGAATAGAAAAGCAAGTTTACCATTTAATTTTTGCCTAGTATATACAAGATACTGTGTTGTTTGCATGTGTTTTTCATCAGTCCTCATAACAGCCCTGAGAGATAGCATTATTCCTATTTTGTAGACATTGGATCCAAGGCATAAAGAAATTAGGAACTATTTCTAAGATCACATAGATACACAACTTGTAAGTGGCAATCTGAAACTTAAACTCAGGTGTCTGATCCCAAAGTTCAACCACTAACACACACGTCAAGAGCTGGCTATGAGATTTCCAAATCAGACTACAAGCATTTCCTACCTGAAGAAAGAACTCTGATGACTTTCAGTTACACATGGAAATGTTCATTGGAATTACAGCATGCCATATTCCTTTTATTTTCATATCCTCTTGCCAAACTAGAATGGCATTCTGAAATAAGGTACTCATTTCCTCTTCCTAGCTTGGGTAAAACTGTCTTTCATAATCCCAGTTTCTCCTCTACCTAAAGTCAAATTCATTTGCATATGTCAATGGAGGGTAAGTCACAAGTTCTTGACTGCTTTTGATATGGTACACATTAAAGGTTCTCTACATTTTATCAGGCATTTTATCTGCTATCTCCTAGGTCCTTAAGATAGTGCAGATGACTAGGTGGGAAATTATGTTTCAGTTTTACAGATGAGGAATCTGAGACTTAGAGTGGTCTCAGCCATTTGCCAGAGTTACAAAGATAATAACTGATAGAACTATTACATGAGTCCATGCTTCTCTTCTGAAAATTATTTATTAACTCATTTATTCAGTACATATTGATGGGTATCTTTTATATGTAAGGCACTATCCTAGAAACCGGAGCTATCTCAGTTCTGCCCTTAACATATCTATAGGCTAAAGGAGAAGAGAGCTATTAAAGTACTTAGTTCCCAGACAACTGGTCAAGGGCAATATGGCAGGTGATGGCAGGTGATGGAGCAACCATCTGGAGAAGGGTGGAAGGGCCATGATGGAGATTTTGCAGAGAAGGGGGCATTTGAACCTGAGCCTGAGTAATAAGTAGGAATGTGTCAAGGAGAGATAATAGGGAAGCTATCCCAGGAAAAATAAAGGGCCTGAGCAACGGCATGGGAGTGTGAATGGACATGCCCAGGTGGAGACAAGACACTAGCTCAGAGCATGGGAAGGAAGCAGAGCGCACAGGGAGACAAGGAGACACGCCTCACCAACTGTTGTTGCTTGCTCCTTGGCACTGAAAAGCAGTTCTGCCTGATCCCCATCTAATGTCAATGCTGGCAGTGCAACTAACTCCAAAAGAATGATTCCGGTGCCATTTATAGACACACATTAGAAAAACCAAGAGGGTTTTTCTTTCCCTATCTGTAAAACCCTTAGTTTGAAAGCTAGGGCAGGGCTCATCAGTAGAGATCCAAAAGCAAGCTGTGTCTATCTTACGCAACAACCTGAATTCCATAGCAGATGATGTCAGCTATAAATGCCCTATAAATGGAGCAAGGCTTCAGGTGCATCTGAACAATTTAACTGCATCGATACCCACTGCTACAAACATGGCTGTCTCAGTGCTACAGCTGACAGTTGTCTGGGGACTGCTTGTCTTAATCCTGACTTGCCAAGCCGGTAAGTACCTGCAATCACAGCTCACGCATTGTGCAGTAGTTAGCCATGACTGGAGGAAGTCAGTGGCGCAGATCCAGAACATAAAGGGGAGAGAAGGGAACTTTGGGCACTGCAGAAAGAGCACTGGACTGGGAGACAAGAGACAGATCTTCTAATAAAAAGAAAGTAGGACTTTTATTCAAATGTGCTTAGGTTACAGTCTCTATCAGTGAATGTACGACGTTTAGAATGACTTTTTTTCTTATATCTTCATGTGATATAGTGACACTATTATAATTTCCTTGAGAGCTGGGGGTGTTTATTTTTTAATGATTATAACTAATAATATTCAAAGGCGAAGAGTCTGGAATAAGACTCCTAGGCCTCGCTCTACCACTAGTCAGAAATGTAACTTCAGGCATGCTCGTTAACTTCTAAGGGCTTCACACTTAAAAGGGAATATCAGTAGTTAACTTTCTCATTTAGCTGTCATGAAAATTAAATAAAAGAGACAAAACATATTGGAAAAGTATCTGGTCCATCATGAGCACCCAATAAATATTAACTGTTATTTTTATCATGTATCATCTCATTTGATTCTCATAATCTTTTTAAGTAAACATGCACAGTTTTATCATTTCCCTTTTTGCAGGTAAATAAACTGAGCTTGCAGAGGGAAAGTTACTTGAGCATAGACACAGGTAGAAGTGGCACACTTGGGATTGAAACCCAAGTCTTTCGATTCTTTCTATTATAAAGCATCTACTTCTTTCAAGTCTGTTCCAAGCACATAGAGGACCAAAAGGCAGCATGCAGAATTCTCACTAATTAATTTTTGGTCTACAGAAGGCAGTGAGCTCTTAACCTATCTCTGATCAGAATGATAGGTCAGAAAACACAGACAGTACAAATAGTAACAGAGCTTTCTGAGCTCTTCTACATGTAACTTGGCAGAACTCGCACCCTCCATCACCCACTGTCCACTGGCACAACCCACAGGCAGACACTCCAACAAAGCTACAGCAGGGATGGGCTCAGAGACTACTGTGTCCATCTACCCCTATAGTAATCACCGTGGTAAAGTAAAAAGTGAGATTTATATCTTAGAGACCAGTCCCAAGTCTGTCTCTCATGAACTCTGAAACTGGTTAAAATCAGTTCACTGCTTTGAACCTCAGTTTCCTCATCTGTAAAATGGGATAATTACCAACTGCACCAGGTGAAATGAGCATGCTTTTGTAGTCACTTTGTAAACTATAAAATCTGTAAAAATATCAGCATTACTGTATTTTTTCAGAACTTTATGATTATATTGACTAAGAAAATCAGGTAGTTAATGTAAATAAAGGCTACCCCATATTATAACTGAAAGGAGAAAATATTCAAATGTTGGCTTTGATAATTTGTTTCTGGTATGTCAAATGTCTTCATTTTTATTATTTTTCAGCATTTTCAAAGTTCTTAATATTTTAGCAGCATTTTAAAATTTTCGTATCTTTAAGCACTAGCGGAGAAAGCTACTATGAATCATACTGTTGCTACTGTTATTAACAATAGTAATAATCATACAGTGCGCATTTATTGTGGGCTCACCTTAGACCTGGTACTGCAATAAGTGATTATATAATATAGATATGCATATATATACATACATATCTATGATATACATCACAGATAAATAAAGTATCTTTCCATCTTGACAATAAGAAACTGAGAGAGTAATTAAATATTGTTTACACGGTTACATGGTGAACTTTTTGCTGAAGACAGAATCAAACTCAGGTATATAGGACTCCAAAACATCACCCACCATACTCTCATACCTCTCATCACATATGCAATCCAAAGGCTGGAGCCAAGGATTTGATCTTCACACACACTGCAATCCAGGGCTCCTTGCATTTTGAAAAGTTAGCATTTAGCATCATATTAAAATAAAACGTTAAAGTAAAAATAATAAAATTAAATTGTTATGCAAGTAGGCAGATAGGAACACAGAAAAAAAAAGAACTCACTTTTCATGCAAGGAATTTCTGGTTCGCAGCTGGTAAATGTCTCCAGGGGACAGTTGCTTGAAGGCAGTATTATATCATATAGGGAACATGCTCTGTGAAATTAAAAAAAAATAAAAGTTCAAACCCTGGCTCAGCCACTTTCTATATGTGTGACTTTAGGAATTTCTCTGAGCATCTGTTTTCTCTCCTGTAATCCTATCACTGAACTGAATAAGGATTAGGCATGTGATGAAAGCACATCCTAGTACCTGAGCATCACAAATATACCTTCTCTTTCCTTCCACTTCATGTAATGAAAACAAAGCAATTCTGGTCACCGTGGTTGCCCTGTGCTTTATGTAAGGGTCATGTCCATATATGTCCATTTTTGCCTTAACTCTTAGCAGCATATGATATGTACATAATAGTAGGCTCAAAAACACTGGTTGATGAAAAAAACCAACAGCTGAATAAATGAATACTTGGTGGTTAGTATACTGATCTTGGTTATAGGTCCCAGACTGGTAGTGCTCCTATTGAATCTTTTGCAGTGGCATAGTAAACAAAAAATGTTTGCAGAATTGAAAGCCATATTTTTTACTAAGACTTTCTATTTTAGGATATAATATAAATGCAACTCTTCTCACTAATTTGACAGCCTCCACACCAAAAGCTAGTTACATCTCCTTCATTCAGAGTAATGGGGTACATTGTACAGAAGTTGGGACTTCTTGAGTCAAAATTTGTGGTGGGGGGCTTCCCTGGTGGTGCAGTGGTTGAGAATCTGCCTGCCAATGCAAGGGACATGGGTTCGAGCCCTGGTCTGGGAAGATCCCACATGCCGCGGAGCAACTAGGCCCGTGAGCCACAACTAATGAGCCTGCGCTTCTGAAGTCTGTGCTCCACAACAAGAGAGGCCGCGACAGTGAGAGGCCCGCGCACCGCGATGAAGAGTGGCCCCCGCTCGCCGCAACTAGAGAAAGCCCACGCACAGAAACGAAGACCCAACACAGCCAAAAATAAATGAATAAATTAATTAATTTAATTAAATTAAAAAAAATTTGTGGTGGGATTGACAGATAAAATACAGGGCATCCAGTTAAAGTTGAATTTCAGATAAACAATAATTTTTTCATTTAATTATGCACTAAATATTTCATGGGTCATTCTTACACTAAAAAAGTATTGTTATTTATCTGAAATTCAACTTTAACTGGGCATCCTGTAATTTTATTTACCAAATCTGCCAACACTACTTGTGAGGCTACAGTAAAACTAAAAGATAAAGGTCCTACTTCATCCTGGCACCAGGGTGGAAAGGGGAGGCTGTTCGTGTCTTTAATTGCCGCTCTTGCATTGCTTTTAATCTCCCAAACCACTTAGACCACTAAGCAAAGCCAAACCCCCAGCCATGTCACCAACTTCACTCTGGACCTTTGGCCTCATTCCAAAAGGCACTTGACTAAATATCAAAAGTAAGAGACCTACAGTTACAGTACCATCTTCTCTTGCTATTTGTAAGATCTTCTGCAGGTCACTTAATGTTCTCAGTTTCTGAGTCCAGTGAGCTCTGCATACTCCACAAGATTGGTCAAGCTTAAACTTACACAGTAGATGTAAAATCATTATTTACAGAACTATCACATGCTACACAAGTGATAGAATTTCTCCTCGTCATCATTATTATACTACTTTCAACCTTATAACACACTTGTAGTTAGATCACACCTTTTCTGTCAAAGACTATGCAGTTCATCACAGAGTGCTTAAGAACCTGGATTTTAATACCAGGCAAACATGGGATTGAATTCTGATTCTGCCACTTACCGTCTCTGTGACTTTGACCCGCTTCTAAACCTCTCTCAACTTCCATTTCTTTACCTTTAACTTCGGATAATAACTTTGCCTCCCTCATAGTGTTGCTGTGAGAATAAAATGAGATAATGCATGGAGATTGCCTGTCATAGGTATGTGCTCAGAAAACACTACCTATTATTATATCATCCTCCTTATTATCATTTCCATAGGTCCAGGGATTACATGAGAAAAATACATTAAAACCAAGCAATCTGCATTTCAGTCCCAGCCCTGGCATTTACTAGCTGCTTTAACTCTGAACAAGTTACTTAACCTCCGTGAGCTTCAGTTTTCTCATCTGGAAAGAGAACCAATGTCTGCCTAAGCATCAATATCTGTTGCTCTGTTTGGTTTCAGGAATAAGTGACATAACGCACGTGAAGACAATAACCAGGCAGGCACTAGATATGCAATAAATGTAACTATATGAGGCTATATAATTAGTGAGAGGGGGTATAAAGAGCTCTAGGGTTCCCTACAATGAAAGAAACTTCCCTTTCTTCTTGCTGAGAATCACCCTGAGATTCCATTCTGTTTTTCAGATAACAAACCAGAGAGCAAGTCAGATGACAAGCCAGATGACTCGGGCAAAACCCTAGAACCAGCCTTTCCAAAATTCCTAAGCCTCTTGGGCTCGGAGATCATTGAGAATACGGTGGAGTTCATCATCTGCTCCATGATGAAGAGCAAGTAAGCACTGAGACAAACCTTGCTTTTGTCCAGTTCGCCGTTAGTAATGACCGCATTGCATTAAAATGAATGAGAAACAAAATTGCATGCATGCCAATGTATTGTTTTAATTGAAACTTGTTGCCTACCTTAAGATATATTTGCATCTGCATGAATTTCCCTGAACTCTTTTGGGGTGAACACGTTCCCAAGGAATTTATGGAACAAGGGGTTCCATCAAATATTTTTTATTTCAGGACCGAGTAGGGAGGAAGAAGGCCACCGGACCGAGGGACGGAAAGCCATGTTCTGGTCTTGACACAGGTGTTATTTACTGGGTGATCTGGAGTTAGGCTTTCCCTCCCTGAGTGCCTCAGTTTGCTAATCTGTAAAGTTAAAGGAATAAAGGACCCACCCAGTGCAGACACAGTAATTTGCTGATGAAGGTGGTGGGTAGAGGTGTGCTCATCAGTGAGAGGTATGGTGAGTCCCGTCTTTATTTTCTGGTTTGAGTAATTCAAGAGGGTTAGCAGACACAGTAGCTAATCTCTCCTCAGAGGCAATCTGAAGAACCTCTCTTATGAGGGTTTGTTTTGATCACGAGAGATTGCCTTGATGGCAAATTCCACAACCCTGACTCTTCCTATTATTTTCAACCTGCTTCCAAGCTCCTGTGCCCAACTCGTAATACATCCTACCCAAGTTTACATAGCTCTGATTTTTACATCTACTTTACCCTTTCTTCATTCTTCCGACATTAATCTCCCCAAGTTCAGCTCTCCAGGGTCTATTTCGTTCTTTTGAATTTCTAGGTGCTTTCAATCTCCACCTCTCTGAGGCTCTGCTCTCTAATTCTCTCCTTCACAGGCCCCTAAGCAGAGTTTGACAAAGTGCAGTCTATTACCTGCTTCAGAATCGCCTGGAGAACTTATCCAAAAGGCAGGTCCCTTCATCCCATCTTGCACTTTCCTGGAGCAAGGCTGTATAACAAGCCTTTATAACAAGCTTTGTAACAAGCGTTTTAACAAGCTTTCAGGTGATTCTTATATACAACAAATTTGAGAGCCCTTGATTGGATGCTCTGGGCTACATGGCTGAGCCTTAAAGGTCCACACAGCCTTTAAATTTGTATTCATCTTTTGTGTAGATGTGAATCTTTGTATTTTTCTAGGGAAAGTGCTTCTGACTTTATAAGATTCTCAAAAAGGTCTATTACCAGTAACAGATTAAGAGCCACTTCTATATAGAAGTGATCAGGGGCCATTTTGTATCCCTTGATCTGCTTAAATCCATATATTACTATCATGTGAATGGGCATAATTCTGCATACAATCATCATGAACAAACTGTTAAAACACAGATGTTTATTTTGTGTTTTTCTTTTTCATATTGTGGTTGCTTTTGCAACTGTTGAGTTCCCATGACTGTTAGTATAAACAAGGGAAAAACTGAATAACATCTATTATGTACAAAGTAGAGTTTAGACTCCAGTTGAATTCATATTGTTATAAATCACAACAATAGCAAGGCCAAGAATTAGAATCATAATTCTTTTTATTCCTTCCCTGGGGAATCCCCTAGACATAAAATAGCCCTTGTCTTCTCTGTTAACTCTGAACGTTGACCATCTGAAATGCTAAAGAATTGTTAGCTCTGGGTTCAGAAACGGCACATCTTCTACCATTTTCTTTTTCCCTCATTTTATTCTGGGTATATGATATTCTTTCTGTTCTTGGAACTTACAACTGTCTCAGGCTCTCTGCTCGTCCTTTAATTTCTGCCTAAAATGCTCTTTTTCCCCTCCTAGCTAGTGCTTTGTCTTGCCTCGCATCTAAAAGTCACCTCCTCCGAAAACGATGCTATAACCACTCTTATTAATACAACTTCTTTTATTCCCTGGTTATTCTCTATCACTATACCTTGTCATTATGTCATTATAACATATCACCATTTCACATGATTAATTTATTTTTAATCATGTAACTATATGAAAGTAGAGATCAGATCTCTCTAGCTCATTGCTATAGCACAGTACCCTGTAAGTCATATCGGGCACTTAGTAAATAATTGTTGAATTAACTAAATAAGGAAAGGAATCTTAGAGATCAGATCTAAAGCTCACATACCCCTATTTGACTGAGACATTTTGAGGGATCTTTGTTGAAAGATACAGCAGTCCTTGCTCAAGGGAACAAATCTAACTGTCCTCACTCTGTCCAAGAAAAGACCATAAATATAACAGGGAATGGGAAATGGGAAGAGACCAGCAAGAAGTATTCCTAAGAACTTAATACATGCTTAGGAAAGTAGGGGCAGGAATTGTGAAGGAAAAACGTCTAGACTTTAAGCCCCTTCTCCTCAAAGAATTTGCCGTCCTTATTGTATAAGATGGCATGAGCAAATACAATGATAACTAAAATGCTGAATAAGGTAAATGTCAGCCAAACATCACAGTTAATGTCTAAGGAAAGGAGCTGTCACTGGGGCCAGGATGCTTAGGGGAGAGTTTCTGGCAAAGGTAAGAAGAAATTTGGGTCATAAAAGACTCAATGAGATTTCATTAGAAAGAGAAAATTACAAAAATATGGAACTTCATAAAGATAGAAAATTTGCTTTATTTAGTCCTATGTACCCAATGCCTAAATACTGTGTCAAGCACATAATAAATGCTGGACCATAATTTACTCATCTCTTACCTTCTCAGCAGCTACCGCACACCCAATCCTTAAACAGTGGAATGGCCTCTGGTATTAATTCATGCTTCTGGAGACCTAAGTTTTAGACTTTGCTTTGCAATTTACCAGCCATGTGACTTGGACAGGTTTTTAATCTCTTTGAGCTTCAGAGGTTTTTTTCATATGTAAAATGATTAAAATTCATTCATGTATCCATTCAACAAATATTTATTAATTCATACTATATGGTAGGCACTGTTCTAGGTGCTGGGGATATATTATGAAACAAATATATCAAAATATCTGTCTTTATAGAGTTTATATAGGAATAGACATCAAACTAATAGATTTGTTGGCAGATTTAAAGAGATAATTATGTATAATGGCTTGTCAAATTTGAACTATTATGGAAATCTTAGACCTTACTACTTTATGACATAGGAAAACTTGAAGTATTGCTCAAATATTATAAGATACCTTAGTGATGATTCTAACATTCCTGATCAGTCTAAATCATAATTCATTTTTTCCTCTTTTTTTTTTAAGAGGATATATGAAATGTGATGAGAAAAAAGAAGAAGATTCATCAGAGTGACTTCAACCAGGTGATTTTAACCTAAAAACTTACAACCAAAAAATAGTATATTGAACAAAGGAAAAAGGGTCTGTCTGATTTACTTAATAAATTTGGGAACCCACATTTACCCATAAGCAGAAAAGGGGTATTTTTTGTGTGTGTTTTTGCTTTATTCTTGTAGTCGTTTTTTTAAAATTGATTTTAAGTAGATGTATTTTTATCATCTCAAAGTCACTGACTTAATAAGATTCTCTTAAGAGAAGAAGCACAGTTGTGGGGTGAAACAAGTAAGCACTGGAAGTGAGGAGATCTGGTCCTGTCACAACTCTGCTTGGAACTTGACTTGTGCAGGTTCCGCCTATGAAAGGAGGGGTTATATGCACTAAAATCTAAAGACCCAGGTAAACAGGCCATTAGTTACTCATGAGAAGAGTGAGATTTACTGAACCTAACTCCAGGAGAAAGGACTAGTAAGCTCTCTAATCCTGCAGTTAGATTTATGTGCAAACAGTCTGGTTTGAGTCCTCAGAGATACCTGCTGTTTCCTTATCCAGTTCTCTCCTGAGAATGGATATTGAAATATAAATACAGAAATGTCAGACTTGAGAAAGTAATTCTATAAGTAACTAGCATGAACTTAGTACTTCTGTTTTAGGCAGTAAATTAATGCTGTATATGTAGTACCTAATTTAATTCTATCTAACATTCCCTATGAAAAATATGTATTGCTATTCTTAAATTTTATAAATAATGAAACCAAGTCTCAGGGAGCTTAATTAATGTGGCCAAGTTAATAAGGGAGGAGGGGTGGATCTGAATTCAAACAGCCTGATTCCAGTCTGTGCTCTATCACTCAGCAATAGAGCTACTGAACAGCGAATAGTGTAGAAAGAGGCAGTAGAGAATAGTGATTAAGCTGTGTGATCTTAGACATACCTCAAGGTGCCCATAGAAGTAAAACCCTACCCCTTTGGTTAGTTGAATTACCTTATATGCATCTCCAGGAATTATGGCCTTTCCCAACTTTTTCCCTACTGGCTTCATTTCATAACAAGGGAGTGATTGGCGTGAGCTTAGAAAGCTATTATCATATTACCCTGGAACTTAGCCCACCCTTTTCCTTAAGCTTCTAAGGAGGGAAATCAGACTTGCGCATTGGAATCAAGATGTGCTCAATGCAGACACACCTGAATCTCACCCCAAAGAGAGCTAAGCTTCTAAAAACACTCACTTATGTTTGCATCTTCCCATTCCCATCTTCTCAGGGAACAGCCTACCTCTTGTTGCAGGTATCCTAACCCTTTGCCTTCATTCAGGCTCATTGGTGCTCACACCCTGAATCTTTGGAGTGCCATCCTAGAGGCTCAATGTATGAGACAGTCCAATAAGCAAGTCAACATGAAATTTTAGAAAGAGCAAAAGCCATAGAGAAGATGTAAGTTCAGCTTCTATCTTGGCCTCTTATTGGTTGTGTGACCATGGGGAGGTCAGTTGGTCTCCATGAGTCTCACTTTACTCCTTATTAATACTTAAAACATTTGGAACTTAATTGTTCCAGACCTTAATGTCAGAAATGTTTTAACTGCATATAAAAAATCTTTGAGTGGATTCACAAACCAACTGTAGATGCCCTAATGGGCAGAGAGGAATGGCTCTGTCTAGGGATATAAACCAAATGGACTAGAGAGAGAGAAGCTTCTAAGGCAGAGATTAAATTTTGAATGGTTTGATCAAGGCTGTCTCTCCAAACTCCAGTGACTGTTCATTTAATAAATAGTTTTAAAAGTTGCACTTGTATGATAAGTGTCTCATCAAATCAAAAGCAAATCATGACTTTAGAATGAGTGATTCACAGCAATGCCTATTTCTCCAGTATAGAAAATCTGGCCAAAGTTTTAGGTATTTCCTAAAGTAAGATAGGTAGATATATAGATATCCCGTTTTTCTCCTACGACATATGCCTCTATCTTACATAGTCCTTTAATGCTTATTTAACCCACGCCTACTATGTGTCACGCCTACTATGTGCCAATGCTATCAAGATGAGTAACACTGTCTCATCATTAACAAGTTTATGGTTTGGACTATCACCTAGCACAGTGCACCCCAGGATTGTGCAGGAAAACAATGAAGTTCTATGTACAAGTGCCGTGGACATGCCTTGGAGGAAAGGGTGGGCATTAAGAGGGCTTCACAAAGAAGGTGAATTTCCGCATGCAATCTCAGATGATGAGCAGAAAAGGGCAAGTTCTCAAAAACTAATCATCCAATAATTGGACACCTAATTAATCTGAGATTCTCCCAACCTCAGCTCAATCACATTGACATGATTTCCTTATGTTAATAATTTTACAATCTTAACTCCTAATATCCTGCATCACTTGAAATCATGGGGATTCAAGTCTCCCAGTGTCTTAAGTCATTTGACATCTTAAAGTATAAATTACCTTTCTTGTGTTAAAATAAGAATCCAATGAACCTCACCAAGATTATGAAACAAGTAAAAGATGGGAAAGCACTTTGTGAATTCTTAATATCTATGTACATTTTTTAAATTAAGAACATAATATACTTGGACACACTCGATGACATGTTTCGACCTGCTGAGTCAGAACTTCCTAGTGAGGGAGCTAGGAATAAATAAATTTAATAGGAAATCCTCAAGTAACTAATGAGTAAAATTGCAGATGGGCATGACATCATTCAATATCCACCCCATGAAGTCTGATGGGAAATATTTCTTTTAGAATTTAGAGCAAGAAAAAAAAAATTCCTTCCCTCAGTACTGCTTCCTCATTTCTGGTTATAAGATTTATGTAGCTTAGTTTATTTCATTTATTTACTTTTCCTGTCTATCCAGAAACTCAAAGAGAAACTGATGACTCAATTTACTCCAGTAAACATATGTGCATTCTCCCTTCATCCCTGTTGTTGATTCTTGCCTTTTCATTTTTGTTGTTGTTGCTTGTTTCTTCAAATATATATTATAGTTGATTTCATTATAAATCATCTCAAGTTCTAAAGGGCAGAGATGTAAAAATGTTAAAGAAAAGGTTAAAATATCTTTGTATTTTTCTTAAGTCTTTAAGCCCTCTTTAGCTGGTAATTGTTTCCCTGTCTCTGGTTTATATTTCTAAGGACACCTGCATGGCTCCAGAATAAGCCAAGGGCACCTGAATCCTGCTTTTCCAGTTTTCTGTTTCACAAGTCCTCCAGGACAGAGGCCCCAGTGCAGCTTCCAGCAAGTTCTCAGGATTCAGGTCCTGGCTTCAACCAAAGACAGCTTCTTTTGAACATCCTGACTTTGCATTTTTGCTTCTAGAAGTCAAAATAATTGTGTCCTCTTTGGGGACACATATCCTACTTCATTAAGATTTTTGTTGGTGGAAGTAATTTTTCCTGAAGCATGTTTAAAGTTTTTAATTGATGCAAAAAATATGAAATATATAAAAATTATTATTATCCAGAATAACTGAAGAACAATTCAAATTAAGAAAACTAAATTTCAGATAACATCAGGCCAAAGTCACAGAACCAGTAAACAACAGAAAGATTTGAACCTGACTCCAAAGAAAAAACCCTTAACCCCTAAAAATGCATGAGGTGAATTTCAGAGTTAAAAGTTTCATAAACCCTTTTAGGAGAAGTTTTTCAAAAAAATCTGAGCCTACACTCCTGGGCTAGTAATCTAAAAACTGACCTTTAAAAAAAAATTAACAAGGTTATTGCTGTTCCACAGTTTTTATTACTCTCATAGAATAGCAGAGTGCCCTTGAAGACATTTGAAACTGGTGGATGGAAGAGTCCTTGACAAGTCTAGCGCAGTTCTTTCATTTCTTCTACCACTTGTTACACAGATGTAGGTTCTCAGTGGCAATTGGTGTGGTTCTTGCCCACTTGTTCATAAAGGATTGAACCATTGTCAAACCTGACCCAACTGAGCCAAGAAAATTCTCCCAGAATTATTTAATATGGACATAAGACAAGACTGAAATCATAAAGCACAATGACAATTATGGCAGCACTCTAGTCTAGATGGAAGGGAAGCTCAAGAGGGAGGGGATATGGGGATATATGTATACTTATAGCTAATACACTTTGTTGTACAACAGAAACTAACACAACATTGTAAAGTAATTACACTAAAATAAAGATATTAAAAAAAAAATCTATGTGCTTCTGTCCTGGATTCCTGTTCTCCCAAGCACTTTGACTCTGAAAGCAACTCCAGTGTATTTTCAATAAACCTTTTTTTTTTAACATCTTTATCAGAGTATAATTGCTGTACAGTGGTGTGTTAGTTTCTGCTTTATAACAAAGTGAATCAGCTGTACATATACATATATCACCATATCTCCTCCCTCTTGCGTCTCCCTCCCACCGACCCTATCCCACCCCTCTAGGTGGTCTCAAAGCACCGAGCTGATCTCCCTGTGCTACACGGTTGCTTCCCACTAGCTAACTATTTTACATTTGGTAGTGTATATATGTCCATGCCACTCTCTCACTTCGTCCCAGCTTACCCTTCCCCCTCCACGTATCCTCAAGTCCACTCTCTACATCTGCATCTTCATTCCTGTCCTGACCCTAGGTTCTTCAGAACCATCTTCTAGTTTTTTATTTTAGATTCCATATATACGTGTTAGCATACGGTATTTGGTTTTCTCTTTCTGACTTACTTCACTTTGTATGACAGACTCTAGGTTCATCGACCTCACTACAAATAACTCAATTTTATTTCTTTTTATGGCTAATATTCCATTGTATACATGTGCCATATCTTCTTTACCCATTCATCTGTCGATGGACACTTAGGTTGCTTCCATGTCCTGGCTATTGTAAATAGAGCTGCAATGAACATTGTGGTACATGACTCTTTTTGAATTATGGTTTTCTCGGGGTATATGCCCAGTAGGCAATTGTTGAGTCATATGGTAGTTCTACTTTTAGTTTTTTAAGGAATCTCCATACTGTTCTCCATAGTGGCTGTATAAATTTACATTCCACCTACAATGCAAGAGGGTTCCCTTTTCTCCACACCCTCTCTAGCATTTATTGTTTGCAGATTTTTTGATGATGGCCATTCTGACTGGTGTGAGGTGATAGCTCATTGTAGTTTTGATTTGCATTTCTCTAATGATTAGTGATGTTGAGCATCCTTTCATGTGTTTGTTTGCAATCTGTATATCTTCTTTGGAGAAATGTCTATTTAGGTCTTCTGCCCATATTTGGATTGGGTTATTTGTTTTTTTGATATTGAGCTGCATGAGCTGCTTGTATATTTTGGAGATTAATCCTTTGTCAGTTGCTTCATTTGCAAATATATTCTTCCATTCTGAGGGTTGTCTTTTTGTCTTGCTTATGGTTTCCTCTCTTGTGCAAAAGCTTTTAAGTTTCATTAGGTCCCATTTCTTTATTTTGTTTTTATTTCCATTTCTCCAGGAGGTGGGTCAAAAAGGATCTTGCTGTGATTTATGTCATAGAGTGTTCTGCCTATGTTATCCCCTAAGAGTTTTAGAGTGTCTGGCTTTACATTTAGGTCTTTAATCCATTTTGAGTTTATTTTTGTGTATGGTGTTAGGGAGTGTTCTAATTTCACTCTTTTACCTGTAGCTGTCCAGTGTTCCCAGCACCATTTATAAAGAGGTTGTCTTTTCTCCATTGTATATTCTTGCCTCCTTTATCAAAGTTAAGGTGACCATATGTGCATGGGTTTATCTCTGGACTTTCTATCCTGTTCCATTGATCTATATTTCTGTTTTTGTGCCACTACCATACTGTCTTGATTACTGTAGCTTTGTAGTATAGTCTGAAGTCAGGGAGCCTGATTCCTCCAGCTCCATTTTTCTTTCTCAAGATTGCTTTGGCTATTTGGGGTCTTTGTGTTTCCATACAAATTGTGAAATTTTTTTTCTAGTTCTGTGAAAAATGCGATTGGTAGTTTCACAGGGATTACATTGAATCTGTAGATTGCTTTGGGTACTATAGTCATTTTCACAATGTTGATTCTTCTAATCCAAGAACATGGTGTATCTCTCCATCTGTTTGTATCATCTTTAATTTCTTTCATCAGTCTCTTATGGTTTTCTGCATGAAGTTCTTTTGTCTCCTTAAGTAGGTTTATTCCCAGGTATTTTATTCTTTTTCTGGCAATGGTAAATGGGAGTGTTTCCTTAATTTCTCTTTCAGATTTTTCATCATTAATGTATAGGAATGCAAGAGATTTCTGTGCATTAACTTTGAACCTTAGCTTTTTTTTTTTTTTTTTTTTACGGTACGCGGACCTCTCACCGTTGTGGCCTCTCCTGTTGCAGAGCACAGGCTCCGGGCGCGCAGGCTCAGCGGCCATGGCTCACGGGCCCAGCCACTCCGCGGCATGTGGGATCTTCCCGGACCGGGGCACGAACCCATGTCTCCTGCGTCGACAGGCAGACTCTTAACCACTACGCCACCAGGGAAGCCCTGTGCATTAACTTTGAATCCTGCTACTTTGCCAAATTCATTGATTAGCTCTAGTAGTTTTCTGGTAGCATCTTTAGGATTCTCTATGTATAGTATCATGTCATCTGCAAACAGTGACAGTTTTACTTCTTCTTTTCAGATTTGGATTCCTTTTATTTCTTTTTCTTCTCTGATTGCTGTGGCTAAAACTTCCAAAACTGTGTTGAATAAGAGTGGTGAGAGTGGGCAACCTTGTCTTGTCCCTGATCTTAGTGGAAATGGTTTCAGTTGTTCACCATTGAGAACGATGTTGGCTGTGGGTTTGTCATATATGGCCTTTATTATGTTGAGGTAAGTTCTATGTCTACTTTCTGGAGGGTTTTTATCATAACAGGTGTTGAATTTTGTCAAAAGTCTTTTCTGCATCTGTTGAGATTATCATATGATTTTTATCATTCTATTTGTTAATATGGTGTATCACATTGATTGATTTGCATATATTGAAGAATCCTTGCATTCCTGGATAAACTCCACTTGATCATGGTCTATGAACCTTTTAATATGTTGTTGGATTCTGTTTGCTAGTATTTTGTTGAGGATTTTTGCATCTATGTACATCAGTGATATTAGCCTGTAGTTTTCTTTTTTTGTGACATCATTGTCTGATTTTGTTGTCAGTGGATGGTGGCCTTGTAGAATGAGTTTGGGAGTGTTCCTCCCTCTGCCATATTTTGGAAGAGTTTGGGAAGGATAGGTGTTAGCTCTTCTCTAAATGTTTCATAGAATTCTCCTGTGAAGCCATCTGGTCCTGGGCTTTTGTTTGTTGGAAGATTTTTAATCACAGTTTCAAGTTCAGTGCTTGTAATTTGTCTTTATATTTCTATTTCTTCCTAGTTCAGTCTTGGAAGGTTGTGCTTTTCTAAGAATTTTTCCATTTCTTCCAGGTTGTCCATTTTTTTAGCATAGAGTTGCTTGTAGTAATCTCTCATGATCCTTTGTATTTCAGTAGTGTCAGTTGTTACTTCTCCATTTTCATTTCTAATTCTATTGATTTGAATCTTCTCCCTGTTTTTCTTGATGAGTCTGGCTAATGGTTTATCAATTTTTTTAACTTCTCAAGAACCAGCTATTAGTTTTATTGGTCTTTGCTATCATTTCCTTCATTATTTTTTCATTTATTTCTGATCTGATCTTTATGATTTCTTTCCTTCTGCTAACTTTGGGGGTTTTTTGTTCTTCTTTCTCTGACTGATTTGGGTGTAAGGTTAGTTTGTTTATTTGAGATGTTTCTTGTTTCTTGAGGTACGATTGTATTGATATAAACTTCCCCCTTAGAACTGCTTGGCTGCATCCCATAGGTTTTGGGTCACTGTGTTTTCATTGTCATTTGTTTCTAGGTATTTTTTGATTACCTCTTTGATTTCCTTAGTGATCTCTTGGTTATTTAATAGTGTATTGTTTTGCCTCCACATGTTTGTATTTTATACAGATTTTTTTTTACTGTAATTGATATGTAGTCTCATAGCGCTGTGGTTGGAAAATGTACTTGATATGATTTCAATTTTCTTAAATTAAGCAAAGCTTGATTTGTGACCCAAGATATGTTCTATCCTAGAGAATGTTCCATGAGCACTTGAGAAAAAAGTGTATTCTGTTCTTTTTGGATGGAATGTCCTATTTATATCAATTAAGTCCATCTTGTTTAAAGCATCATTTAAGGCTGGTGTTTCCTTATTTATTTTCACTTTGGATGATCTGTCCATTTGTTAAAGTGGGGTGTTAAAGTCCCCTACTATTTTTGTGGTACTGTCGATTTCCCCTTTTATGGCTGTTAGCATTTACCTTAGGCATTGAAGTGCTCCTATGTTGGGTGCATAAATATTTACAACTGTTATATCTTCTCCTTGGATTGATCCCTTGATCATTATGTGGTGTCCCTCTTTGCCTCTTGTAATAGTCTTTATTTTAAAGTTTATTTTGTCTGATATGAGAATTGTTACTCCTGCTTTCTTTTGATTTCCATTTGCATGGAATATCTTTTTCCATCCCCTCACTTTCAGTCTGTATGTGTCCCTAGGTCTGAAGTGGGTCTCTTGTAGACAACATATATATGGGTCTTGTTTTTGCATCCATTCAGGCAGTCTGTGTCTTTTGGTTGGAGCATTTAATCCATTTACATTTAAGGTAGTTATCGATATGTATGTTCCTATTACCATTTTCTTAATTGTTTGTCATTGTAGGTCTGTTATTGTTATTGTAGGTTTGTTATTGTAGGTCTTTTCCTTCTCTTGTGCTTCCTGCCTAGAGAAGTTCCTTTAGCATTTGTTGTTAAGCTGGTTTGGTGGTGCTGGATCCTCTTAGCGTTTGCTTGTCTGTAAAGGTTTTAATTTTTCCGTCGAATCTGAATGAGATCCTTGTTCGGTAGAGTAATCTTGGTTGTAGGTTTTTCCCTTTCATCACTTTAAATATGTCCTGCCACTCCTTTCTGGCTTGCAGAGTTTCTGCTGAAAGATCAGCTGTTAACCTTATGGGGATTCCCTTGTGTGTTATTTGTTGCTTTTCCCTTGCTGCTTTTAATATTTTTTCTTTGTATGTAATCTTTGGTAGTTTGCTTAATATGTGTCTTTGCATGTTTCTCCTTGGATTTATCCTGTATGGGACTCTCTGTGCTTCCTGGACTTGATTGACTATTTCTTTTCCCATATTAGGGAAGTTTTCAGCTATAATCTCTTCAAATATTTTGTCAGTCCCTTTTTCTTTCTCTTCTTCTGAGACCCCTATAATTCGAATGTTGGTGCTTTTACTGTTGTCCCAGATGTCTCTGAGACTGTCCTCAATTCTTTTCATTTTTTTTTCTTTATTGTGCTCTGTGGTAGTTATTTCCATTATTTTATCTTCTAGGTCACTTCTCCGTTCTCTGCCTCAGTTATTCTGCTATTGATTCCTTCTAGAGAATTTTTAATTTCATTTATTGTGTTGCTCATCATTGTTTGTTTGCTCTTTAGTTCTTCTAGGTCCTTGTTAATTGTTTTTCGTATTTTCTCCATTCTATTTCCAAGGTTTTGGATTAGCTTTACTCTCATTACTCAATTCTTTTTCAGGTAGACTGCCTATTTCCTCTTCATTTGTTTGGTCTGGTGGGTTTTTACCTTGCTGCTTCATCTGCTGTGTGTTTTTCTGTCTTTTCATTTTGCTTAACTTACTGTGTTTGGGATCTCTTTTTCGCAGGCTGCAGGTTCACAGTTCCTGTTGTTTTTGGTGTCTGCCCCCAGTGGTTAAGGTTGGTTCAGTGGGTTGTGTAGGTTTCCTGGTGGAAGGGACTGGTGCCTGTGTTCTGGTGGATGAGGCTGGATCTTGTCTCTTTGGTGAGCAGGACCACGTCCAGTGGTGTGTTTTGGGGTGTCTGTGACCTTATTATGATTTTAGACAGGCTCTCTGCTAATGGGTGGGGTTGTGTTCCTGTCTTGCTAGCTGTTTGGCATGGGGTGTCCAGCACTGGAGCTTGCTGGTCCTTGAGTGGAGTTGGTTCTTAGTGTTGAGATGGAGCTCTCTGGGAGAGCTTTCACCATTTGATATTTCATGGGGTTGGGAGGTCTCTGGTGGACCAATGTCCTGAACTCGGCTCTCCCACCTCCGAGGCTCAGGCCTGACACTCGGGCAGAGCACCAAGACCCTGTCAGCCACACAGCTCCCATCTGCATAGTCTGTATCTGCTCCACCCCACCAGACGTCTGAGTCAACCTCCTCTGCGTCTGCTGTGTCAATCCAATAAATCTTTGTTTGTTGTCTTCCTATTTATACCAAGCCAGGATAGGTTTGCATGCAACACAAAGAAGCTTTAATAATGCCGATAGCCAAACAAAGAGTGAATATGTACTAAATATTGAAAAATACATATTACTTTCTACAATAAACTTAGATAATCCACCCTCTAATTTTCCAGAGACCTCCAGTTTCTTTTTATCCCCAACTTCATTGAAATATAATAGACATATAACATTGTGGAAATTTAATATGTACAATGTGATGATTGATATACATATATATTGCAAAATGATTCCCACAACAAGGCTAGTTAACACATCCATCACCTCACATGGTTACCTTTTTGTTTGTTTGTTTTGTAGTGAGAACTTTTAAGATCTACTTTGTTAGCAACTGTCAAGTACACAATACAGTATTAACTACAGTCACCATGTTGTATATTAGATCTCCAACTTATTGATCTTATAACTGGAAGGTTGAAACCTTTGGCCAGCTTCACCCATTTCTCCCACCACCTCTGCCCCTGGCAACCACCCATCTTACTCTCTACTTCAATGACTTCCATTTATTTTTTAAGATTTCATATATAAATGAGGTCATACAATATTTGTCTTTCTTTGTCTAACTTACTTCACTTAGCATTACATCCTCATAATTTATCTATATTGTTGCAAGTGGCAGGATTTCCTTCTTTTTTAAGGTTGAAAAATATTCCTTTATATATATATACCACATTCAACCATTGACAGACATAGGTTGTTTCTATGTCTTGTTTATTGTAATTAATGCTGCAATGAATGTGGAGGTACAGATATCTCTTTGAGATAGTGGTTTTATTTCCCTTGGATATATACCCAGAAGTAGGATTGCTGGATCATATGGTAATTCTATTTTTATTTTTTTGAGGAACCTCCATACTGTTTTTCTTTATGGCTACACCAATTTACGTTCCCACCAACAGTGCACAAGTGTTCCCTTTTCTCCACACCCTTGTTAGCCTTGTTATCTCTTGTATTTTGATCATAGCCATTGTAACAGGTGTGAGGTCATATCTCATCATGGCCTTGTTTTGTATTTTCCTAGTGATTAGTGATGTTGAGCACCTTTTCATACACCTGTCAGCCATTTTTATGTCTTCTTTGGAAAAATGTCTATTCAGGTTTTTTTAGGTCTTTTTCCTATTTTTTTAATAAAAAAATTTGTTTTTGGTATTGATCAGTATGAGCTCCTTATATATTTTTGAAGTTAATTCCTTACCAGATATATTATTTGCACATATTTTCTCCTATTCCATAGGTTACCTTTTCTTTTTGTTGATCATTTCAATACTGTGATAAATTGAAACATCACATCCTCTTAATCAAAGTTACCTAAGATTTCTATGATATTCATCATCTGACATGCAGACTGCTTCTTCCCAAAAAATGTGAACCAAGAATCCCTCTTCATATTCTGAGTGCCTAACTTGTGCTTGGGAAATATATTTACTATAAGTAAAAGAATCGGTGTACTCCCTATGTGAGAGAGACATGCCCTATCAGAGCTTTGTCTTTAGCTTCACCTGTTTGTTGTACAATTTGAAATCTCACTTTCATGTTGGTAAAATAGCAAAACACAACACAACAAAACAAGCAACAACAACAAAAAAAGCAGGTACCGAATCAGTACTGGATTTTGTGCACTACAAAGACAGACCTGTTTAAGATCTCCAGCAACCTATAGAGATTTTGAAGATTTCCCAATTGCTTTACAAGGCATGTTACTTCTCTTCCCACCCTCCAATAAGACCCCTCTCTGCAGCCAGCAGGAACACCTGTCTTTGTTTTGGTTTTTTTTGTTTTGTTTTTGTGGTACGCGGGCCTCTCACTGCTGTGGCCTCTCCCATTGCGGAGCACAGGCTCCGGACGCGCAGGCTCAACGGCCATGGCTCACGGGCCTAGCCGCTCCACGGCATGTGGGATCTTCCTGGACCGGGGCACGAACCCGTGTCCCCTGCATCGGCAGGTGGACTCTCAACCACTGTGCCACCAGGGAAGCCCCGGAACACCTGTTTTTGAAGATGAAGAATCTCTCACATCTTTACGGTGTTTTTGTTTTGTTTTGTTTTGTTTTTATGGTCCCTTCACACTATTATCTCACTGTAACCTTTAATTGCCGTACAGTTGAAGTAACCTGGTCAGGCATTATTTTCTTCACATAACAGGTGAGGAAACTGAGGCTCAGGGAAGGTAATGGACATCATGCCTAAGATATGAGAGCTGATGGAGGCTGAGTGGGAGGTTGGTCCAACCTCCAACACAACTCTGCTGCCCTGTGACACACTGAGGACACAGTCTGCATCGCTCTGTCCCCAATCCCAAAGTCCCTACCATGAAATCAACACTTGAGGGAATTCACCTCTTGCACTTTACAGAGATGCTGAGCAGAAAGAGTACTTCTATTAAAATATAATTCAAATTGTATAAGTTCCTTCTGCTACTTCCCATCTCATTCTGAACAAAAGCTAAATTTTAAAATTTTCTTACAATGGTGGCTGAGAACCTCCCTGAGCTACCCACATCACATTTCTTCTACTGCCACTCATTCCTTTGCTACCTCCACTCTAGCCTTCTGGGATCCTTGCTGTTCTCTAACACTCCTGGAATGTTTTTTCCTCAGAGCCTTGCATTTATTCTATCTTTTGCCTAAAATACCCTTCCCCAAGACAGTCACTGGCTTGCTGGTTTGCCCCCTCAGTTCTTTAAATCTTATCTTTGAGATCACCTTTTCAGTGAGACCTTTGTTGGGTACTCTGCTTAAAATTGCACCTTCCGGGCCCACCATTTCTTATCCCTTTGGGCTGCTGTATTTTCCTCCATAGTGCTCATCTTTTAACACAATTTAAAACTTCTTCATTTATTTTGTTCCTTTTTCTGCACCCCAAATAGACTATAAGCTCTATGAGGCAATAATTTTACCTCTTTTGTTCAATATTCCTGGAACTATAGTGAGAAATTAGAACAGTATCTGTCAGAGAATAACTGGTCAATAAATATTTATTGTGCTCTGTTTTAAGCAAAGAAATTAAAATCATAATATTTCTACTTAAGGACAAGATAGTAAGGATGCAAAGTTGGACATTCTGTGGTTCTTGCCTTCAAATAGCGCACAACCTTGATGCAGAAGATATGAGCACATAATCAAGTAACCACACTCAGCATGATCTTGTGTAACACAGGCACAGACACAGTAGCATACAAACTGGGACAGCCATTAATGCTCCCTTGGAAACTCTGGGAAGACTTCTCAGTGGTAATAATATTCGAGCTGTATCTTGGTAGATGAGAAAGGATTTGGAGACACAGAGGAAGTGGAGGAAGGGTAATTCAACCACAGGGGACAACTTAAATTAAAGCTCACACTGTGACAATACTTGACATTCAATGGTGGCTCTTCAAAAGCTAACTAAGTTGGTAAAACAATAGATATTGTTGGGACATTACCCATACTTGGACCTTCAGAAATGTTGTCTCATTTAATCCTCACTTTAAGGGCAAAAATTAGATATTAGCATTCCCTTTTGAAATAATGCAATTGAGAACCTGAAAGTTTAAGGAAACATCCCAAGATCACTCACATCACTACCACTGGAGCCTGAACCTGAAGAAAATTCTGTGTGAGCCTAAAACCCTTGGTTTTTACTTCACTGCTTTTTAAGTTTGTGATAGGAGTTCCTTCTGTTTTTTTTGTTTTTATTTTGAGAGGGAGGGGAACTTACTGTCTAATGTGTATTAATTGACACGATGTTTTATTTAAAATTCCTCTTCAAAAATGATTAAAGTAGCATATGCTTACCCTAAGGGGAAAAATGATGGGGAAAGTGAGAAAATGTATACATTTTAAAAGTTAATCACCTCCCACTCAAACACCATTATCCCCAAATCAGCATTCCCAGCAACCAATATTTACTCCATTCTCCTGTCCATCCAAATATACATACAAATGTAGAGGGAGATCTGTGTGTGCCCTCTATTTTGCAGTTTGCCCTTATTTAATAATATCTCATTGTATTTACTTTAGATAAGTAGATACAAATCTTTTAAAGGCTACCTGATAGCTCAAAATTTAAAACATTATGATTTCCCTATTGATGGGCATTCATAATACAATTCTTTCTACTTTTTCAGCTCTTAAAGGATGTTGCCATAACCATCCTTATACGTATAAACACATGCACTGATTTTTTATTTCTTTATAAAAGACTTCTAAAAACTGAATTGCTAAATCAAAGGACATTTTTATTATTTTGGGGGGGGGTAGCAGTATTTTATTTTATTTATTTATTTTTAACATCTTTATTGGAGTATAATTGCTTTACAATCGTGTGTTAATTTCTGCTTTATAACAAAGTGAATCAGCTATACATATACATATATCTCCCATATCTCCTCCCTCTTGCATCTTCCTCCTACTCTCCCTATCCCACCCAAGTATCTTTTCTGACCACAACGCTATGAGACTAGATATTAATTACAGGAAAAAATCTGTAAAAAATGCAAACACATGGAGGCTAAACAATACACTACTAAATAACCAAGAGATCACGGAAGAAATCAAAGAGGAAATAAAATACATAGAAACAAATGACAATGAATACACGATGACCCAAAACCTATGGGATGCAGCAAAAGCAGTTCTAAGAGGGAAGTTTATAGCAATACAATCCTACCTCAAGAAACAAGAAACATCTCAAATAAACAACCTAACCTTACACCTAAAGCAATTAGAGAAAGAAGAACAAAAAAATCCCAAAGTTAGCAGAAGGAAAGAAATAATAAAGATCAGACCAGAAATAAATGAAAAAGAAATGAAGGAAACGATAGCAAAGATCAATAAAACTAAAAGCTGGTTCTTTGAGAAGATAAAAAAAATTGATAAACCATTAGCCAGGCTCATCAAGAGAAAAAGGAAGAAGACTCAAATCAATAGAATTAGAAATGACAGAGGACATTTTAAAAACTTCTGATGGATATTGTCAAAAAATCTTCAAAATGTAGCAATTCTCTTATAGGCCCAAATTGACATTGTATTGACAAAAATTAGCTTAGATCTGTATCTCACAGTGTATGAGTAACTTTTTATAACTTTACTGAGGCATAATTGATGTATAATAAACTGCACATATTTAAAGTACACAATTTGAAGAGTTTTTACATATGCATATACCCATAAAACAACCACCACAATCAAGATAATGAATATATCCATTACCCCCAAAAGTTTTCTCTTGTCATTTGTAATTCATCCCTCCCTTTCACCACTCCCTGTTCTAGCCACAGTCAACTACTGATTTGCTTTTTGATACTATAGATTAGCTTGTATTTTCTAGAATTTTGAGATTGACTTTGAAGTACTTATTTTTTCCTTACCATGTTCTCAGTCCTGTCTCAGACACTGACACAACACTTGACAACATCATGTGTCTAGTTTGCTTATGTGGGTCCTGAGCTACCTTGAGAAAGACAATACACATGATTGATATACCTCTAGCCCCAGGTAATATGTGAGGGAAATCAGGGGATTTCTAGCTTTTCAGTGTAATCCTCTTACCAATGTGGGTGGAGAATATAATGTTAATTTACAGCCAGACTAATACTAGACTAATATTAGGATAATGCTAGTATTAGTCTAGACTAATACTAGACTAATACTAGGATAAGTCCCTATCCTTTCTTTAAAGAAAATGCCTTCTAGAGTATCTAGAAAATGAATCATCTACTAGGTGTGTATTTATTCGTGTTACTCAATCATTTAATCATAAAATACTTACTGAATATTACTATGCCCCATGCTCTATGCTAGGTATTAGACTCTACCCTCTTGGAGCTTGCAAACAAGTGGGAGAGACAAATAATGATCACATAATCATGTATAAATATGTAATTATTTTTGAGAGACATGCTCAGGAAGGAAGGAACATGATTCTACTAGAGCCTCGAACAAATATATCTCACCTGGACAGGGAGGAGGGTTTCCTAAGACAGTGAGACCTAAGCTGTGATCTGGAAAAAAAAAAAAAAATGACAAGGAGGTAATGAGAAAAAATTCAGCAGAAGTAAATGAAGAGGAAGTACTTATGAGTGAACAGCCTTTGAAAAATCCCTGTATCAGGCATCCTCACGCCAGAAGGTCAAGTGGCTGTGAAACAAATGAGAGCAAGGGAGGAAAGCAAGTGGTAGGCCTACAGCACTCACAGGCTTAATCAGTATTTCATTCTTAACTCCAAGAACAATGGAAAGCCACCAAAGGGTTTTAGGCATTAGAATGAGAATGATCATTGTTCCATTTTGAAAAGATACTTGGCTGCTGTGAGGACCAGACTGAGGGGTCCAGAGTAGAAGAAGGAAACCTTCTAGGAAGCTCTTACAAGAGAAGAGAGGGACTTGGATGAGGGAGTATCAGTGCAGATGGAGCCATGTGGGAGGATTCAAGAGAATATTAGGAGGCGAGGTTGATAGAACAAGGTGATGAGTTGGATATGATGTGTCACGGTTTCAAAAATGACTCCCAGTTGTCTGACTAATATAATTGGACCTGTGGTGGTGCCATTGATGGAGATTGGGATACTGGACACAAAACTGCCCATGACTCTCAGGATATTTGCACATTCAGGAAACACAACCCAGAATATTCTTTGGCCAAGATGGGTTCTTCACAAGCTCAAGTCCCAACTTAAGTGACATTTCCAAAGGGGGACTTCCTTAGCCACTCAAAATAAAACAGGGAACTTCTTGTCACTGTTACCATTCTTAAAATCTTATTTTTTTTTATTGTTCTGATCATAATTTGTAATGATCTACTTACCTGTGTTTACTCACATAGTTTCTATGTCTTTCTTTAGACTGTAAAATCTGTGGAGCCATGTTCATTTTGTTTATCACCGTGTGCTCAATGTTTGGCACAGATACGGTAATTAATATTCAATCACCACTTGTTGAATTAAAAACATAGAGAGAACATATTTAATAACCAACTATTAGTCATATTAGTGGTTACTATTAGTCATATTAGTCATATTAGTGGTTACCATTATTTAATCACGAAACAAGTTCTCATTAGAAAAAGACCCACCTAGCTAGTGGCAGAGCAAAGAATGCACCTTTTAAAGACGCTCAAAATAAAGCCAGAGGTAGGGGTTTCCCTAGTGGCGCAGTGGTTAAGAATCCGCCTGCCAATGCAGAGGACACGGGTTCGAGTCCTAGTCTGGGAAAATCCCACACGACGTGGAGCAACTAAGCCCACGAGCCACAACTACTGAGCCCATGTGCCACAACTACTGAAGCCCGTGTACCTAGAGCCTGTGCTCCGCAACAAGAGAAGCCACCGCAACGAGAAGCCTGCGCACCTCAACGAAGAGTAGCCCCTGCTTGCCACAGCTAGAGAAAGCCCACGCACAGCAACGAAGACCCAACACAGCCAAAAATAAATAAAATAAATAAATTTTTTAAACATTAAAAAAAATAAAAATAAAGCCAGAGGTAGTTACTAGAAAGGAGGAACATCAGATAATTTTCATTTAGTTGTGTTTCCCAGTGAAAAATTTAATAAATAGAAGGTGCTGATATTTCTTACTATATATCTTGAATAGATATATAAATAAAATGTCTCCTTTGATGTTGTTAACGACCTATGGGTATCTCCTGCTGTCTTTAATCTGCTTCAATAGCCTACAAGCTTTTAAGCTGGTTCCTTTCCAAAATTTAAAAAAATGCAGCAATAAGTTTTACTTTATCTGTTTGTTTGTATTACTTGACTTAAACATGGAGGCCAGAAATAATATGATTCAGGTATTGCATCTCCAGACCTTCCAACACATCAAGCCGAAAAGGGATTTATTTCTTTCTCAGGCAGAACAATCATACCCCAAGCATTGTCTTTGGTCCCTAATCCATCTTTGGTAATGGACCTCCTCTGACCTCAATAACCTCAGATCCCAACTGCTCTTTTACATGGAACTTTGTCAGTAGCTATCAAAATTTTAAACACTAAAGAATTCTAGGCATTGCATTTCAACTTCCAAGATTTTTCTGAAGAGATAAATAGAAAACTACATGCAAATATATGGATGTTTACTGTAGAACTCTTTATAATAACAAAAATATACTAGAAATGATTTAAATATTCACATAGATGTCAGTTTAAATACAGTGTGGCTTATTCATATAGGAATGCTTTTAAATGAGCAGAAAATGTTTTGAAAAATCACATAAAACTGTGAACGGGTTTCTTCTAGTTTGTTGAACTTATGAAAGAAAGGAATTAAAGTTACATATGTAATTATACACACATATAATTATACATATATGAAAATATATAAATATATATCATATACAGAAATATAACCTATATTAATTAAATTGCATATAATATATATTTCTATATTCTGATTATCTCCACAATACTTTTAACTAAACTTCGTATTTTTTGATAATCATAGAGTCACGTGCAGTTGCAAGAACTGCATGTTCTCTACTAAGTTTCTCCAAATGGCAACATCTTGCAAAACGATGCTACAATATCAAAACCAGTATATTGACATCAACACATACATGATACAAAGCATTCCCACTGCCATAAAAATTTCTCATGGGGCCCTTATATAGCACACTCACTTCCCTCCTACTCCCATCCCCTTCTTAGCCCCTGGAACTCACAAATTTGTTTTCCTTTTCTGTAGTTTTGTCATTTTGAGAATGTTTATGTTTATATAAATGGAATCATACAGTATTTAACTCTTGGGATTTGACTTTTTTCACTTAGCATAAGTCTCTGAAGATTCATCCAGGCTATTGTGTGTATCAATAGTTTATTCTCAGGTTATTGATGATAGTATTCCAATCCTATAGTACAGCAGTTTGTTTAACCATTCATCCATTGGAGGACAACTGAGTAGTTTCTAGGTTTTGACTATTACAAATAAAACTGCTATGAACATTTGTGTACTGGGTTTTGCATAAATATAAATTTTATTTCTCTGGATAAATGTCTGGGAGTACAATTGCTGGGTTGTATGGTAGTTCCATGTTTAGTTTTTTAAGAAACTGTCAAAATATTTTTCCAGAGTAGCTGTACCATTTTACATTCACACCAGCAATGTACTTACTAGTGATCCAATTTTTCTATATCTTTGCCAGCTTTTGGTGTCACTTTCATAATAAATTGTATCAACTTCTGCCAAAATCATCAGGTTCTGCCTATGTTCCTAAACATAGTCTGTCTTCTAATTCCTTCTTAACTAAGTCATTCCCTTTGATACCCACCCAGAAAAAAAACCTCCAGACCCAACAGGCTGCTATATTACATTTATTATTCAAAACTTTGTGACACAGAATTCTTTCCTCAGACTTCTCCATTTAGCACCTTGAATGAAGGCATAATCATCCTCTCAAATATGCAAAACACAGCAAGCGAGGAGAAATAGTAATGAATAGCTTAATAATATGACTGATGGGAGAGAACAAAGGGTCAACCCAACAAGATAAAACTTAACAGAAAGACATCCATCTATTCAAAAACACAAACCCAATGCTGACTACCTACGAGCTCTGTGCTATGTGCTGAGAAAACAGACATAAATAAGTTTAAGTTCCTATTTTATTTCACAGTTGAGAAAGGAGATTTTGAAATAAGTATGAAAATAAGTATGTCTAAATCTGTGTTTTGAATATGTTTGTTGGTTTAAAATAGTGTCTGACTTTTTTTCAATCAGCACTAAAAAACTTTCAATGAGTTTGAAGCTAGGGAGTGATTCGTATTTTAAGAAATCACTTTTCCTTTTGTGCAGATGACAGATTGGAAAAGATCAGCTTTGGGAATACAGAGGCCATTTGGGAGATTAACACAGTAGTCTGGTGAGGAATGACAAGGTTTTGGGAAAAGCAGTACCTGTAGTGATAATGAAAATATGCATATGATAGATATGGAAAAGGCTTATAATTAACAGGGCTTTCTTACCAATTAGAAAATAAGGCTGAGAAGAGGGAATACTTAGAATGATTCCCAAGTTTCTGACCCATGCAACAAGGAACATAGTGCTATATATTGAGATAGGAAATTAGAACATCAGAGTGTGTTTTGAAAGACAGACAAGAAGTTCAGATAAATGTCTGTTGAGCTGAACTTTAAAAAACAGCATCTGTTGGAAGTGATTTATGGGTAATTGAATCTCTTCTCCTCAAAGGAAAAATACAGGTTGCAGCAATAGATTTTAGAGTACTTAACATGGAGATTATATTGACAGCTACAGGAACACATGAAAACCCCCAGTGAAGGCTATATGTAAAGTGAAAAGAGAAGAGGAATCAAGTTTAGAATTTTTGGAGGCATCAATTTTTGGAGGCATCAATTTTTGGAAGTCAGGATAATGAGGGCCATTTTAAAGAAACTGAAAAATAATGGTCAAATAGTAAGAAGGATACTAGAAGTGGGAGGAAAGAAAATCCAGCAGAGCAGAAAAGTACAAGTAGAGTGGAGATATGGCAGGTGGCAGTTACTTGGAAGTAGTCAAGTAATGTGGTAAATTACATTATGTTAACCCATATTTGGCACCCTTCCATTTGTAGAAATGTATATGCCCTTCCTAAATAAGTCAGGCATCGTCTTGTGACTTGCCTTGGTCAATGAAACAAGACAGGATCACTTCCAAGAAGAAGCTTTAAAAATTAGCCCATGGTTCACTAAGTTCTCTTTCCTCATGAGCCATGATGATCAGAAATGCTCCAGACAAAGACTGTTCCATCAGTTCTGGGTCACAGAATTCAGGCAACATGGGGAGAGCTATAGTCAACCCAAGATGGCCATAGTATGAGAAAAAAATTTAAATGTTGTGGATGTAAGCCCCTGAGATTTGGGGTTATATATTAATACAGCTGGGCAACCCAGTCTGTTCTTAGTAGACACAGGCAAAGTGAGAAAGGAAAACAGGAAGTTTCACAAGGTTCAACAATTTTAGCTGTAAAAAACACGGGGGTTAAGAAATGGCGGGAGGAGGAGACAAGGTGGAGGGATAGGAGGTTGCAGAATTTGTCTCTCCTCACAAGTACATCAAGAATCCATCTACAGGGCTTCCCTGGTGGCGCAGTGGTTGAGAGTCCACCTGCCGATGCAGGGGACACGGGTTCGTACCCTGGTCCAGGAAGACCCCACGTGCTGCGGAGTGGCTGGGCCCGTGAGCCATGGCCACTGAGCCTGCACGTCTGGAGCCTGTGCTCTGCAACAGGAGAGGCTACAACAGTGAGAGGCCCACATACCGCAAAAAAAAAAAAAAAAAAAGAATCCATCTACAAATGGAACAATTCTCACAGAACACCTGCTGAACATTAGCAGAAGACTTTGGACACCTGAAAGGACAAGAAAAATCCCCTCGCCAAGTAGGATGAAAGAAAAATAGAAAAGAGGAATTAGAAAAGGGACCAGCAACCATGGCAGGAAACTGAAGGTGAGGAGAGATTCCTGCACTCAGAAAAACCCCGGCACCATGGGGAAATTAGCTGGGACAGAAAGAGACCTTTGGGGGATCAAAGGGGAACACAGCAGACAGTCTGTGGAACGCAGGAGAAAGTAAGAACTGTGCACACGGTCTGTGTTACAGCCCTGCGCACCCCAGCCTGAGTCGTGTGTCTCCTGTTGCAGAGAGGGGCTGGGTGCTGGAAGGTGAGGTTTGAAGCATGGACCCAGGGAGGGGACAGCTGTTGGCTGTGAAAAGACAGCCTGAAGAGACAGGACTAAGGAGCTCTACAACCAGGAAAGTCTGTGGAGGGAGCCCGGGACACCATAGAAGCAAGGTGTCATTGTTGAGTGGCGCTCAAGGGGCAGGGCCACCACTGCAACCCCCTTCCCCACCTGCCTGCTTCAGCCTTCATGGGCACTGGGAGGGGCAGCCATCTGAGCAGGCTCACCCACCCCTCAAGCCAAGGCCTCCTCTGCCCATGTAGGCTCTGGGGTCCTGAGTGCTACTCATGCCAGAGCCTCCTTGAGATGGTAATCTGCCAGTGCTGGCAGGGGCTGAGTGATTAAGCATGGGATTAAGAGAGCAGATCCAGGAAGAGGACTGCTGTTGGCTGCATGGATACAAGAGAGGGAATGGGAGTGACTCTGCAGCCAGGAGTGCCCTAGAGGAAGAATGGTCTGCCTAAGAAACAAGTTGCCATTGTTGTACATAAGGGGCAGGGCCACCACTACCCTCACAAGCCAGCCCCTGACTCTGCAGGCACTGGAAGGGACTCCCACCAGAGTGAGCATGCCCCAGTCTGTTGCAACTGCCTGCTGGTCTCTGCCACTTCACACACACCCCAGTTGTCATCACCGTACCCCTCCCCAGCCTGAGTAAGTGTGCCCCAATCAGCTGCTGCTTTCGCTCTCTCTCTCGCCTGGGTGGGGAACAGATGCCTGAGGGTGGTACACATGCAGAGGTGGGACCAAAACCAAAGCTGAGCCCCAGGGACAGTGTGACTAAGTAAGAGGAAGAGAAATCTCTCCATGCAGCTGCACAAGCTGTGGATTAAGTCCCCGTGATTGGATTGGTAAATCCTGCATCTGTGGAATATCTGAATAGACAATGAGTGTTCCCACAACTGAGAACAGTCTAGCTTTAGCAGCAGTGGACTCTGGGGCCAAGTACACATGGGAGTTGGGCCAGGTCAGAGTCTGAGCTGGCCCCATAGTGCCCACAGCAGGTCCAGAGATCTAGCTAGAAGTACTGGGGGGCCTCTTGGAGAGGCAGGGGTTGGCTGTGGCTCACTGTGGGAGCAAGAACACTGAGAAAGAGTCCCCAGGAAAATATTCTTATTACTATTATTCTTTTCTTATTTGTTTCATTTTGTTCTGTTGTTGTTCTTAATATTTTTACTTTTTTTAATACATATTTTTTCTATTTTTACTTTACTTTGTTGTTGTTTTGTGTGTTTTTTCTTGCTTTTGCTCTTTGGAGTTTTTTTGATCATTTTTATGTGTTTGTTTTATGTATTCTTTGCTTTTTTTTAGTTGCTCTCGTTTTGTTTTGTTTTTCATTTTTTGTTTTTGTTAGTTTAGGCTTTATTGATTGTTTTCATCTTTGAGTTCTTTGTTTCTTGTTTTCTTTTTTCTCTTTTTGTCTGTTTCTTTGTTCCTGTTGGTTTGGTTTTGTTTTATCATTTGTCTTGGGTTTAGTTTGTCTGTTTATTTGTTTTCCTTCTTTTTTATGTGTTGTTATCATTGTTGCCGTTTGTTTTTGCTCTTTGTCTTGGGTTTTGTTTTTTTCTTTCTTTTTTTGTTTTTCTTTTTTCTCTGGCTGTGCTGTGTGGCTTGGTTCCCCAGCAAGGGGTCAGGCTTGGGCCTCCGCGGTGGGAGTGCTGAATCCAGGACGCTGGACCACCAGAGAATTCCCTGGCCTAGGGAATATTAATTGGCATGTGCTCTCTGGAGGTATCCATCTTGACACCAAGACCCACCTCCACCCAACTGCCTGCAGGCTCCAGCGCTGGACACCTCACACTAAACAACCAGCAAGACAGGAACACAGTCCCACCCATCAGCAGACAGGCTGCCTAAAGATGTACTAAGCTCACAGACACCCCAAAACACACCACATGATGCACCCCTGCCCATCAGAGGGAAAAGACTCAGCTCCACCCACCAGAGCACAGGCACTAGTCCCTCCCACCAGGAAGCCTACACCAGCCCCTGGACCAACCTCACTTACCAGGGGACAGACAACAGAAGCAAGAAGAGCTACAACCCTGCAGCCTGCAGACAGGAGACAACAAAGTAAGTTAGACAAAATGAGATGACACAGAAATATATTGCAGATGAAAAAGCAAGGTAAAAACCCACAAGACCAAATAACTGAAAAGGAAATATGCAATCTACCTGGAAAAGAATTCAGAGTACTGATAATAAAGATGATCCAAGATGTCAGAAACAGAATGAGGGCAGGATCGAGAAGATACAAGAAATGTTTAACTAGGACCTAGAAGAAGTAAAGAATAAACAATCAGTGATGAAAAACACAATAACTGAAATGAAAAATACACGAGAAGGAATCAATAGCAGAATAACTGAGGCAGAAGAATGGATAAATGAGCTGGAAGATAGAATGGTGGAAATAACTGCCATAGAGAATAAAGAAAAAAGAATAAAAAGAAATGAGGACAGACTCAAACAGCTCTGGAACATTAAACACAACAACATTTGAATTATAATGGTCCCAGAAGAAGAAGAGAAAGAGAAAGGGTCTGAGAAAATATTTGAAGAGATTATAGTTGAAAACTTCCCTAATATGGGAAAAAGAATAGTCAGTCAAGTCCAGGAAGGGCAGAGAGTCCCATATAGGATAAATCCAAGGAGAAACACGCCAAGATACATATTAAGCAAACTATCAAAAATTAAATACAAAAGAAATTTTAAAAGCAGCAAGGGAAAAATAACAAAAAACATACAAGGGACTCCCCATAAGGTTATCAGCTGATTTTTCAGCAGAAATTCTGCAGGCCAGAGGGAGGGTATATTTAAAGTGATGAAAGGGAAAAACCTACAACCAAGATTACTCTACCCAGCAAGGATCTCATTCAGATTCGACAGAGAAATCAAAAGCTTTACAGACAAGCAAAAGATAAGAGAATTCAGCTCTACACCAAATGCTAAAGGAACTTCTGTAGGCAGAAAACACAAGAGAACAAAAAGACCTACAAAAACAAACTCAAAACAATTCAGAAAATGGTAATAGGAACATACATATCGATAATTACCTTAAATGTAAATGGATTAAATGACCCAATCAAAAGACACAGACTGGCTGAATGGATACAAAAACAAGACCCATATATAGGCTGTCTACAAGAGACCCACTTCAGACCTAGGGACACATACAGACTGAAAGTGAGGGGATGGAAAAAGATATTCCATGCAAATGCAAATCAAAAGAAAGCTGGAGTAGCAATACTCATATCAGACAAAATAGACTTTAAAATAAAGACTATTACAAGAGACAAAGAAGGTCACTACATAATGATCAAGGGATCATTCCAAGAAGAAGATATAACATTTGTAAATATTTACACACCCAACACGCACTCCAATACATAAGGCAAATACTAACAGCCATAAAAGGGGAAACTGACAGTAACACCATAACACTGGGGGACTATAACACTCCACTTACACCAATGGATAGATCATTTAGACAGAAAATTAATAAGAAAACACAAGCTTTAAATGACACATTAGACAAGATACACTTAATTGATATTTATAGGACAGTCCATCTGAAAACAGCAGAATATACTTTCTTTTCAAGTGTACACAGAACATTCTGCAGGATAGATTACATCTTGGGTCACAAAAAAAGCCTCAGTAAATTTAAGGAAATTGAAATTGTATCAAGCATCTTTTCTGACTACAACGTATGAGATTAGAAATCAATTACAGGAAAAAAAACCCGTAAAAAACACAAGCACTTGGAGGCTAAACAATATGCTACTAAATAACCAAGAAATCAAAGACAATATCAAAAAATAACTAGGAACAAATGATAATGAAAACACGAGGACCCAAAACCTATGGGATGCAGCAAAAGCAGCTCTAAGAGGGAAGTTTATAGCAATATAATCTTACCTCAAGAAACAAGAAAAAACTCAAATAAGCAACCTAATCTTACACCTAAAGCAACTAGAGAAATAAGCACAACAACAACAACAAAAACCCCAAAGTTAGTAGAAGGAAAGAAATCATGAAGATCAGAGGAGAAATAAGTAAAATAGAAAAGAAGAAGACAATAGCAAAGATCAATGAAACTAAAAGCTGGTTCTTTGAGAAGATAAACAAAATTGAAAAACCATTAGCCAGACTCATCAAGAAAAAAAGGGAGAAGACTCAAATCAATAGAATTAGAAATGAAAAAGGAGAGGTAACAACTGACACTGCAGAAATAAAAGAGATCATGAGAGATTACTACAAGCAACAATATGCCAAAATAATGACAACTTGGAAGAAATGGACAGATTCTTAGAAAAGTACAACCTTCCAATACTGAATCAGGAAGAAATAGAAAATATGAACAGACCAATCACAAGTAATGAAATTGAAACTGCAATTAAAAATCTTCCAACAAATAAAAGTCCAGACCCAGATGGCTTCACTGGTGAACTCTATTAAACATTTAGAGAAGAGCTAACACTTATCCTTCTCAAACTCTTCCAAAAAATTACAGAAGGAGGAACCTCCCAAGTTCATTCTACAAGGCCAATATCACCCTGATACCAAAACCAGACAAAGATATCACAAAAAAAGAAAATTACAGGCCAATATCACTGATGAACATAGATGCAAAAATCCTCAGCAAAATACTAGCCAACCAAATCCAACAACACATTAATGGGATCATACACCTTGATAAAGTGGGATTTATCCAAGGAATGCAAGGATTCTTCAATATATGCAAATCAATCAATGTGATATGCTGTATTAACACATTGAAGAATAAAAGCCATATGAACATCTCAGTAGATGCAGAAACAGCTTTTGACAAAATTCAACACCCATTTATGATAGAAACTCTCCGAAAATGGGCATAGAGGGAAACTACCTCAACACAATAAAGGCCATATATGACAAACCCACAGCAAACATAATTCTCAATGGTAAAAAACTGAAAGCACTTCCTCTAAGATCAGGAACAAGACAAGGGCGTCCACTCTTATGCAACATAGTTTTGGAAGTCCTAGCCACAGCAATCAGAGAAGAAAATGAAATAAAAGGAATCCAAAATGGAAAATAAGAAGTAAAACTGTCACTGTTTGCAGATGACATGACACTATACATAGAAAATCCTAAAGATGCCACCAGAAAACTACTAAATATCATCAATGGATTGAGTAAAGTTGCAGGATACAAAATTAATACACAGGAATCTCTTGCATTCCTATACACTAACAAAGAAAAATCAGAAAGAGAAATTAAGGAAACAATCCCATTCACCATTGCAACAAAGAGAATAAAATACCTAGGACTAAACCTATCTAAGGAAGCGAAAGAACTGTACGCAGAAAACTATAAGATACTGACGAAAGAAATCAAAGATGACACAAACAGATGGAGAGCTATACCATGTTCTTGGATAGGAAGAATCAATATTGTAAAAATGACTATACTACCCAAGGCAATTACAGATTCAGTGCAATCCATATCAAATTACCAATGGCATTTTTCACAGAATTAGAACAAAAAAATTTTACCATTTGCACAGAAACACAAAAAACCCCAAATAGCCAAAGCAATCTCAAGAAAGAAAAACAGAGTTGGAGGAATTAGACTCCCTGACTTTGGACTATACTACAAAGCTACAGTAATCAAGACAGTATGGTACTAGCACAAAAACAGAAATATAGATCAATGGAACAGGATAGAAAGCCCAGAGATAAACCCACACACTGATGGTCACCTAATCCATGACAAAGCAGGCAAGAATATACAATAGAGAAAAGACAGGCTCTTCGATAAGTGGTGCTGGGAAAACTGGACAGCTACATGTAAAAGAATGAAGTTAGAATACTCTTTAACACCATACACAAAAATAAACTCAAAATGGATTAAAGACCTAAATATAAGGTCAGATGCTATAAAATTCTTAGAGGAAAACATAGGCAGAACACTCTTTGACATAAATCTCAGCAAGATCTTTTTTGATCCACCTCCTAGAGTAATGAAGATATAAACAAAAATAAAGAAATGGGACTGAATGAAGCTTAAAAGATTTTGCACAGCAAAGGAAACAAGACAAAATGACAATCCTCAGAATGGGAGAAAATATTTGCAAACGAAGCAACTGACAAAGGATTAATCTCCAAAATATACAAACAGCTCATGCAGCTCAATATCAAAAAAAACCATATAACCCAATCAAAAAATTTGCAGAAGACCTAAATAGACATTTCTCCAAAGAAGACATACAGATGGCCAACAAACAAATGAAAAGATCAACATCACTAATTATCAGAGAAATGCAACTCGGAACTACAATGAGGTATCACCTCACACCTGTCAGAATGGCCATCCTCACAAAATCTACAAACAACAAATGCCGGAGAGGGTGTGAAGAAAAGGGAGCCCTCTTACACTGTTGTTGGGAATGTAAATAGATAGTCACTATGGAGAACAGTACAGGGGTTCCTTAAAAAACTAAAAATAGAACTACCATACGACCCAGCAATCCCACTACTGGGCATATACCCTGAGAAAACCATAATTCAAAAAGACACATGCACCCCAATGTTCACTGCAGCACTATTTACAACAGCCAGGACATGGAAGCAACCTAAAAGTCCATCAACAGAGGAATGGATAAAGAAGATGTGGAATGTATATACAATGGAATATTACTCAGTCATAAAAAAGAGTGAAATTGTGTCATTTGCAGAGACATGGATGGGCCTAGAGAGTGTCATACAGAGTGAAGTAAGTCAGAAAGAGAAAAACTAATATCATATATTAATGCATACATGTGGAATCTAGAAAAATGGTATAGATGATCTTATTTGCACAGCAGAAATAGAGACACAGATGTAGAGAACAAACGTATGGATACCAAGGGGGAAAGGGGCTTCAGTGGGATGAACTAAGAGATTGGGACTGACATGTTTACACTACTATGTATAAAATAGATAACTAATGAGAACCTACTGTATAGCACTGGGAACTCTACTTGGTGCTCTATGGTGACCTAAATGGGAAGAAAACCCAAAGTAGAGGGGATATATGTGTATGTATGGCAGATTCACTTTGCTCTACAGCAGAAACTGACACAGCAGTGTAAAGCAACTATACTCTAATAAAAATAAATAAATAAATAAAAAGAAATAGCAGGAATCAAGGTAATCTTCACAGAGGAGATGAAGTTAACAATATATTAGTCAGGAACCAACCAGGAAACAGAAACTATTTGTATGCTTAGAACAGAGGAAATGTAATGCACAGAATTGACTCAATAGGTGATAGAAGACCTAAAAAAATCAAATAGGTGATGGTGAGGCAGCTTAGAAACTGATAAAAGCAGGAAGCCACTATGAACTTCAGCTGGAGAGAAAAAAAAGAGATGGTGTAACAAGAGTCCAGGGACTGGAGTCACCAGCCAAAAGCTGAAACAAATATAAACTTATCCAGCAGGACCTGGTGGCTCAGACATAGTGCAGGCACTTCCAGAGACTTCTCCCAAATAGAGAGACAGAGAGAGAGGGGAGGCCACACTCTGGCCTTTCCCCTTTTCCCACCTCCCATCTCCTGCCTGGGCCTCCTGGGGCAGAATGCAGCCCAAATGTCAACTGACATGGGAACCTGAGAAACTGACCCGGGAACCACCTGCAGGGGTCAGCATCATGTCCCCTCCCTCCCCCTAATATGGAGCAGAGCATGGAAAGCACGGGGAATGGATCTAAGGGCAAATAGCCCCAAGACCGGCACAAGCCCAAGTCTGGAGGCAGACCACGGCAGACATCGTAGGTGGGAAGAAGCTTGAGTTTTTTCAGTAAGGCATAAAAGTGTTAGCAGCAGGGCTTCCCTGGTGGCGCAGTGGTTGAGAGTCCGCCTGCTGATGCAGGGGACATGGGTTCATGCCCCAGTCCGGGAAAATCCCACATGCTGTGGAGTGGCTGGGCCCGTGAGCCATGGCTGCTGAGCCTGCGCGTCCGGAGCCTGTGCTCCGCAACGGGAGAGGCCACAACAGTGAGAGGCCCGCGTACCGTAAAAACAAAACAAAACATACAAAACAAACAAAAAAGTGTTAGCAGCAAAGAGATTTAGTTATCTCTTCAGCATGGCTGGGGCTGGAGCACATGTCAAGAAAGGAATATTGATGAGACTAGACATGTAAAGTAAGGCCAGATCATGAAAGACCTTGTATGCCATGCTAAGGAGCTTGAAATCTATTTTATAGGTGGTCGTATAGAGCCAGAATTGTGTCTTGGAAAAGATGATTCTGTAATCATAGTACACGGTAGCATTGGGGAAAGGAAAGGATAGTTCAGAACCATTTGCCAGAGGATGACGTAGTAGAGGCCTAACTTGGTGGAAGGGTCTGTGAAGCCATGGAGTGGCACTAATATAATTGCTAACTTAATCAAACCTCACATTCTGGTGATGTAGACTCCAAACAAATGAAGCTTGTAAAACTTCCCTTTTCTTCACACCCTCTCCAGCATTTATTGTTTGTAGATTGTGTGATCATGGTCATTCTGACCAGTGTGAGGTGATATCTCATTGCAGCTGTGATTTGCATTTTTCTAATAATTGGTAATGGTTGAGCATCTTTTCATTTTTTGGAGCATCTACTCCATCTAAACTATCAGAGTGTCACCAGGTAAGACCAGTGGAAAAGCTATCCAGGTGAACCCAAGGCAAATTGCAGAATTATAATCAAATAAAGTGCTTTTATTTTAAGGTTTTTTTTTTAAAAAAAATTCTGGACGAGGGGGAAGATGGTGGAAGAGTAAGACACGGAGATCACCTTCCCCCCCACAGATACATCAGAAATACATCTACACGTGGAACAACTCCTACAGAACACCCACCGAATGCTAGCAGAAGACCTCAGACCTCCCAAAAGGCAAGAAACTCCCCACGTACCTGGTTAGGGCAAAAGAAAAAAGAATAAACACAGACAAAACAATAGTGACTGGACCTGCACCAGTGGGAGGGAGCTGTGAAGGAGGAAAGGTTTCCACACACTAGGAAGCCCCTTCGTGGGCGGAGACTGCGGGTGGTGGAGGGGGGGAGCTTCGGAGCCATGGAGGAGAGTGCAGCAAAAGGGGTGCGGAGGGCAAAGCGGAGAGATTCCCGCACAGAGGATCGGTGCCGACCAGCACTCACCAGCCCGAGAGGCTTGTCTGCTCACCCGTCAGGACGGGTGGGGCTGGGAGCTGAGGCTCAGGCTTAGGTCAGAGACTAAGGGAGAGGACTGGGGTTGGCAGCGAGAACACAGCCTGCAGGGGGTTAGTGCACCACGGCTAGTCGGGAGTGAGTCCGGGGAAAAGTCTGGACCTGCCAAAGAGGCAAGAGACTTTTTCTTCCCTCTTTGTTTCCTGGTACACGAGGAGAGGGGATTAAGAGTGCTGCTTAAAGGAGCTCAAGAGGCGTGCGAGCTGCAGCTAACAGCGCGGACCCCAGAGACGGGCATGAGACGTTAAGGCTGCTGCTGCCAACACCAAGAGGCCTGTGTGCGAGCACAGGTCACTATCCACACCCCCTTTCCGGGGAGACTGTGCAGCCCGCCACTGCCAGGGTCCCGTGATCCAGGGACAACTTCCCCAGCATGGCGGCCTCAGGTTGGTGCAACATCCGGCCGGCCTCTGCCGCCGCAGGCTCACCTCGCATCCGCACCCCTCCCTCCCCTCGGCCTGAGTGAGCCAGAGCCCCAGAAGCAGCTGCTCCTTTAACCCCATCCTGTCAGCGCAGAACAGACACCCTCAGGCAACCTACAGGCAGAGGCGGGGCCAAATCCAAAGCTGAGCCCCAGGAGCTGTGAGAACAAAGAAGAGAAAGGGAAATGTTTCCATGCAGCCTGAGGAGCAGCGGATTAAAGCTCCACAATCAACATGACGTACCCTGCATAGGCGAAATACTTTAAAAGACAGCGGATCATCCCAAATTGAGGAGGTGGACTTTGAGAGCAAGATATATTATTTTTTCCCCTTTTCCTCTTTTTCTGAGTCTGTATGTGTATGCTCCTGTGTGAGAATTTGTCTGTACAGCTTTGCTTTCACCATTTGTCCTAGAGTTCTGTCCACACTTTTTTTTTTGTATCTTAATTTCTTTAAAAAAATTTTTCTTAATAATTATTTTTTATTATTTATTTTAATAATGTTATTTTATTTTATCATACTTTATTTTATTTTATTTTATCCTCTTTCTTTCACCCAACTTTTTCTCCCTTTTATTCTGAGCCATGTGGATGAAAGGCTCTTGGTGCTCCAGCCAGGAGTCAGTGCTGTGCCGCTGACGTGCGAGAGCCAACTTCAGGACACTGGTCCACAAGAGACCTCCCAGCTCCATGTAATATCAAATGGCTAAAATCTCCCAGAGATCTCCATCTCAACACCAACACCCAGCTTCACTCAATGACCAGCAAGCTACAGTGCTGGACAACCTATGCCAAACAACTAGCAAGACAGGAACACAACCCCACCCATTAGCAGAGAGGCTGCCTAAAATAATAATAAGTCCACAGACACCCCAAAACACACCACCAGATGTGGACCTGCCCACCAGAAAGACAAGATCCAGCCTCATCCACCAGAACACAGGCACTAGTCCCCTCCACCAGGAAACCTACACAACCCAGTGAACCAACTTTAGCCACTGGGGACAGACACCGAAAACAACGGGAACTACGAACCTGCAGCCTGCGAAAAGTAGACCCCAAACACAGTAAGATAAGAAAATGAGAAGACAGAAGAACACACAGCAGATGAAGGAGCAAGATAAAAACCCACCAGACGTAACAAATGAAGAGGAAATAGGCAGTCTACCTGAAAAAGAATTCAGAATGATAGTAAAGATGATCCAAAATCTTGGAAATAGAAAAGAGAAAATGCAAGAAATATTTAACAAGGACCTAGAAGAACTAAAGATGAAACAAGAAATGATGAACAACACAATGAGTGAAATTAAAAATACTCTAGAAGGGATTAATAGCAGAATAACTGAGGCAGAAGAACGGATAAGTGACCTAGAAGATAAAAGAGTGGAAATAACTACTGCAGAGCAGAATAAAGAAAAAAGAATGAAGAGAGCTGAGGACAGTCTCAGAGACCTCTGGGACAACATTAAACACACCAACATTCGAATTATAGGGGTCCCAGAAGAAGAAGAGAAAAAGAAAGGGACTGATAAAATATCTGAAGAGATTATAGTTGAAAACTTCCCTAATATGGGAATGGAAATAGTTAATCAAGTCCAGGAAGCACAGAGAGTCCCATACAGGATAAATCCAAGGGTAAACACACCAAGACACATATTAATAAAACTATCAAAAATTAAATACAAAGAATACATATTAAAAGCAGCAAGAGAAAAACAACAAATAACACACAAGGGAATCCCCATAAGGTTAACAGCTGATCTTTCAGCAGAAACTATGCAAGCCAGAAGGGACTGGCAGGACATATTTAAAGTGATGAAGGAGAAAAACCTACAACCAAGATTGCTCTACCCAACAAGGATCTCATTCAGATTTGATGGAGAAATTAAAACCTTTACAGACAAGCAAAAGCTGAGAGAGTTCAGCACCACCAAACCAGCTTCACAACAAATGCTACAGGAACTTCTCTAGGCAAGAAACACAAGAGAAGGAAAAGACCTACAATAACAAACCCAAAACAATTAAGAAAATGGGAATAGGAACATACATATCGATAATTACCTTAAATGTAAATGGATTAAATGCTCCCACCAAAAGACACAGACTGGCTGAATGGATACAAAAACAAGACCCATAAATACGCTGTCTACAAGAGACCCACTTCAGACCTAGGGACACATACAGACTGAAAGTGAGGGGATAGAAAAAGATATTCCATGCAAATGGAAACCAAACGAAAGCTGGAGTGGCAATTCTCATATCAGACAAAATAGACTTTAAGATAAAGACTAAAACAAGAGACAAAGAAGGACACTACATAATGATCAAGGGATCGATCCAAGAGGAAGATATAACAATTGTAAATATTTATGCACCCAACTTAGGTGCACCTCAATACATAAGGCAAATACTGACAACCATAAAAGGGGAAATCGACAGTAACACATTCATAGTAGGGGACTTTAACACCCCACTTTCACCAATGGACAGATCATCCAAAATGAAAATAAATAAGGAAACACAAGCTTTAAACGATACATTAAACGAGATGGAGTTAATTGATAGTTATAGGACATTCCATCCAAAAACAACAGAATACACATTTTTCTCACGTGCTCATGGAACATCCTCCAGGATAGATCATATCTTGGGTCACAAATCAAGCCTTGGTAAATTTAAGAAAATTGAAATTGTATCAAGTACCTTTTCAGACCACAACGTTATGAGACTAGATATCAATTACAGGAAAAGATCTATAAAAAATACAAACACATGGAGGCTAAACAATACACTACTTAATAACGAAGTGCTCACTGAAGAAATCAAAGAGGAAATCAAAAAATACCTAGAAACAAATGACAACGGAGACACGACGACCCAAAACCTATGGGATGCAGCAAAAGCAGTTCTAAGAAGGAAGTTTAGAGTAATACAATCCTACCTTAAGAAACAGGCAACATCTCGAATAAACAACCTAATCTTGCATCTAAAGGAATTAGAGAAAGAAGAACAAAAACACCCCAAAGTTAGCAGAAGGAAAGAAATCGTAAAGATCAGATCAGAAATAAATGAAAAAGAAATGAAGGGAACAATACCAAAGATCAATAAAACTAAAAACTGGTTCTTTGAGAAGATAAACAAAATTGATAAACCATTAGCCAGACTCACCAAGAAAAAAAGGGAGAAGACTCAAATCAATAGAATTAGAAATGAAAAACAAGAAGTAACAACTGACACTGCAGAAATACAAAAGATCCTGAGAGATTACTACAAAACTCTATGCCAATAAAATGGACAACCTGGAAGAAATGAACAAATTCTAAGAAACGCACAACTGCCAAGCCTGAATCAGGACGAAATAGAAAATATGAACAGACCAATCACAAGCACTGAAATTGAAATTGTGATTAAAAATCTTCCAACAGAGGCTCCCCTGGTGGCGCAGTAGTTGAGAGTCCACCTGCCAATGCAGGGGACACGGGTTCGTGCCCCGGTCCGGGAGGATCCCACATGCCATGGAGCAGCTGGGCCGTAAGCCATGGCCGCTGAGCCTGCGCGTCCAGAGCCTGTGCGTCCGGAGCTTGTGCTCCTCAACGGGAGAGGCCACAACAGTGAAAGGCCCGTGTACAGCAAAAAAAAAAAAAAAAAAAAAAAAACTTCCAACAAACAAAAGCCCAGGACCAGATGTCGTCACAGGCAAATTCTATAAAGCATTTAGAGAAGAGCTAACACCTATCCTTCTCAAACTCTTCCAAAATATAGCAGAGGGAGGAACACTCCGAAACTCATTCTATGAGGCCACCATCACCCTGATACCAAAACCAAACAAGGATGTCACAAAGAAAGAAAACTACAGGCCAATATCACTGATGAACATAGATGCAAAAGTCCTCAACAAAATACTAGCAAACAGAATCCAACAGCACATTAGAAGGATCATACACTATGATCAAGTGGGGTTTATTACAGGAATGCAAGGATTCTTCATTATATGCAAATCAGTCAATGTGATATACCATATTAACAAATTGAAGGAGAAAAACCATATGATCATCTCAATAGATGCAGAGAAAGCTTTCGACAAAATTCAACACCCATTTATGATAAAAACCCTGCAGAAAGTAGGCATAGAGGGAACTTTCCTCAACATAATAAAGGCCATATATGACAAACCCACAGCCAACATTGTCCTCAATGGTGAAAAACTGAAAACATTTCCACTAAGGTCAGGAAGAAGACAAGGTAGCCCACTCTCACCACTCTTATTCAACATAGTTTTGGAAGTTTTAGCCACAGCAATCATAGAAGAAAAGGAAATAAAAGGAATCCAAATCGGAAAAGAAGAAGTAAAGCTGTCACTGTTTGCAGATGACATGATACTATATATAGAGAATCCTAAAGATGCTACCAGAAAACTTCTAGAGCTAATCAGTGAATTTGGTAAAGTAGCAGGATACAAAATTAATGCATAGAAATCTCTGGCATTCCTATACACTAATGATGAAAAATCTGAAAATGAAATCAAGAAAACACTCCCATTTACCATTGCAACAAAAAAAATAAAATATCTAGGAATAAACCTACCTAAGGAGACAAAAGACCTGTATGCAGAAAATTATAAGGCACTGATGAAAGAAATTAAAGACGATACAAATAGATGGAGAGATATACCATGTTCGTGGATTGGAAGAATCAACATTGTGAAAATGACTCTAATACCCAAAGCAATCTACGGATTCAATGCAATCCCTATCAAACTACCACTGGCATTTTTCACAGAACTAGAACAAAAAATTTCACAATTTGTATGGAAACACAAAAGACCCAAAATAGCCAAAGCAATCTTGAGAACGAAAAATGGAGCTGGAGGAATCAGGCTCCCTGACTTCAGACTATACTGCAAAGCTACAGTAACCAAGACAGTATGGTAGTGGCACAAAAACAGAAAGATAGATCAATGGATCAGGATAGAAAGCCCAGAGATAAACCCACGCACATATGGACACCTTATCTTTGATAAAGGTGGCAGGAATGTACAGTGGAGAAAAGACAGCCTCTTCAATAATTGGTGCTGGGAAAACTGGACAGGTACATGTAAAAGTATGAGATTAGATCACTCCCTAACACCATATACAAAAATAAGCTCAAAATGGATTAAAGACCTAAATGTAAGGCTAGAAACTATCAAACTCTTAGAGGAAAACATAGGCAGAACACTCTATGACATAAATCACAGCAAGATCCTTTCTGACCCACCTCCTGGAGAAATGGAAATAAAAACAAAAATAAACAAATGGGACCTAATGAAACTTCAAAGCTTTTGCACAGCAAAGGAAACCATAAACAAGACCAAAAGACAACCCTCAGAATGGGAGAAAATATTTGCAAATGAAGCAACTGACAAAGGATTAATCTCCAAAATTTACAAGCAGCTCATGCAGCTCAATAACAAAAAAACAAACAACCCAATCCAAAAATGGGCAGAAGACCTAAATAGACATTTCGCCAAAGAAGATATACAGACTGCCAACAAACACATGAAAGAATGCTCAACATCACTAATCATTAGAGAAATGCAAATCAAAACTACAATGAGATATCATCTCACACCAGTCAGAATGGCCATCATCAAAAAATCTAGAAACAATAAATGCTGGAGAGGGTGTGGAGAAAAGGGAACACTCTTGCACTGCTGGTGGGAATGTGAATTGGTTCAGCCACTATGGAGAACAGTATGGAGGTTCCTTAAAAAACTACAAATAGAACTACCATATGACCCAGCAAACCCACTACTGGGCATAGACCCTGAGAAAACCAAAATTCAAAAAGAGTCATGTACCAAAATGTTCATTGCAGCTCTATTTACAATAGCCCAGAGATGGAAACAACCTAAGTGCCCATCATCGGATGAATGGATAAAGAAGATGTGGCACATATATACAATGGAATATTACTCAGCCATAAAAAGAACCGAAATTGAGCTATTTGTAATGAGGTGGATAGACCCAGAGTCTGTCATACAGAGTGAAGTAAGTCACAAAGAGAAAGACAAATACCATATGCTAACACATATATATGGAATTTAAGAAAAAAAAATGTCATGAAGAACCTAGGGGTAAGACAGGAATAAAGACACAGACCTACTGGAGAACGGACTTGAGGATACGGGGAGGGGGAAGGGTGAGCTGTGACAGGGCGAGAGAGAGGCATGGACATATATACACTACCAAATGTAAGGTAGATAGCTAGTGGGAAGCAGCCGCATAGCACAGGGAGATCAGCTCGGTGCTTTGTGACCGCCTGGAGGGGTGGGATAGGGAGGGTGGGAGGGAGGGAGACGCAAGAGGGAAGAGATATGGGAACATATGTATATGTATAACTGATTCACTTTGTTATAAAGCAGAAACTAACACACCATTGTAAAGCAATTATACTCCAATAAAGATGAAAAAAAAATCTTTAGAAGTAGGGAAATAGGAACATAAGGCATCTGGAAACATTGTCAGATAAACAACAGTTGAAGAAAATGGAGACATTCAAGTTAGAGATAAGGAGATGGAAAAAATCATTACTCCTTACTGAAAATGCAAGCTGTCTTTATAACAACAGGCTCTCTAGAGTTTATAACACAAGGAAAAAATTATGTAGTTAGTCCCTTCTGAATAGAGCTTCCCAAATAAAAATAGGACAAACTGAAGTCTGTTCATTGTTTTATTCATTCTTTTCAGGGGTCACTGAATTTTAGGATGGAAGGAGTTTCAGCCAGGGTGGAGGAGAGCATCATCTCCCTCCCTCCTCCACTCTTGCTTTTTTCTGCTGTCACACCAAATATGAGAGTGCCTCCTGAAAGTCAAAAAGGCAATATTAAAAATAAGAGCAGCTTACATATCATTAGCACATCTCCAAAAATAGTCACTATCCTATTTCGCTACCATTTTACTTACAAAGAAACAAAAGCTCAGAGTGGTTAAGTCCCATCCAGAATCACAAAGCTGGGAAGTGGCACACATTTCACGACTAGCATACGTCTGCCTCATTCAAAAATTCCTTCTAGAACTGTGGATATTGCACTTTCCTTGAGATTCCAGGACATGTGAAATGTGTATGAGTACAGTAAGCAAGGGGGAAATACAGGTTCACAAATGAGAACAAGGTGGGGTGGGAGTGGGTGGAGAGGGTGGGCACTCACGGTGACTAAGCCCTGCCCTTTGATGAGTCAGCCCCACAAGCTGTAGTTACCAGCAGTTTCTTCACGGCCTCAGAGGTCTCTGGTCCCAGCTCACTCACACACTTCCTTAGCCCTTCCACAAGGTGCTCAACAGAAATGCCCAGAGTTTTCAGAAGAAGCTTAAGTGGGTCCATGACTGGGAGAACATTGTCCAGAGGTAAAGGTAAAGCCTTGTTGACAAGAAGTGGCAAACTGTTGATGAGGAAGGCGGTAGCTGCGGAGCAAAAGAGATCCCAGGTAAAACAAGGCAATTCCAGTTCCTATAACACCACCTTCCACTCTCTCCATTAATGGCTCCATTCCAGCCCTACTCATCTTGATTTCTCAAGAAAACATCTGCTTCCGGACCTTTGCCCCTCCCATTCCACCTCTCTAGAACTTGCTTTCCCCAGATAACTACATGCCTTTCTTCCTTCCTAATTTGGTCTCTCCTCAGATGTTACATTCTCAGAGATGTATCTAAAATGGTATCACCCGTCACCCTCTATCTTTATTTTTTCTTACCACTACTTAAAGTATTAAATCTTTATTCATTTCTTTACTTTGCCTTCATCCTGTCACTAGTATGTAGGATTCAAGAGAATAAGAAATTTGAGTTTTATTCACTACCATCACCCACGCCTAGGACAGACCCGGGCATACAGTAAGCACTCAAAAGATACTGGTGATTGACTAGATGGGAGTATAGTTTGCATGTGGCTGTCTCCATAGCCCACAAGCTTGAAACCAAAGGGAAGATGCCATAATGAACCTCCACTTGGAGATGTGAATGGACCCAACCACAGCCCAGGAAACTGCTCCCAACCAGTCCAACTCAATGCTACAAACATAAGTGAACACAGACTCTATGCCAGTTGGTGCAGATACACAGATGAATAAAACAAGATATTCCACTCAGAAAACTCACACAGTCTGGTGGAAAATAAAGATTTGTGTATGCCACAGTGCAGCATGTGCTATGCTAATATTATGGACAAAGCTCTATGGAAACACAAAAGAAGTGATGATTAATTCTAACCTAGGAGAATGCTACAGGAATCTTCCAAGAAAAGATGTTGCAGGAGATGTGTCTTGAGGCAAATGCCAGGATCACAGGTAAATAAGGGGAGCAGCATTTTAAAGAGGAACAAAATTAACCAAGGCATTGAGATATTAAGGTGAAAGTGCATACACAGGATGGTGAGTCTTCTTCAGAATTCCAGTGTGGTGTGCTAAGGAGGGATAAAGAAGGTTAGGCTGCAACTTGGGTGGGGCGGATTTTCAAAGCCTTGAATGTCATACAGATGAGTTTGAGATTTTTTTCCCCAAGGGTAATGGGGAGCTATCAAGCCTCTTATATGGAATAATTGCATTTTTATACCTTCAGCTTTAGAAAGATAACTTTCACACAGAAGAGGTTAGAGAATGAGGATAATGCTTATGATACATATATTTACAAAACACATTTGCGTATGTATAAATACATACATGCAGAAGCGCACACATAAGACACACATCCTCCTGCTGGCTAAGACCCTGCCAGTACTTCATTCTCTTTGTAATACTTTTTATTTTCCCATTCAAATCTTAAAAATGAAGCTTGCGCACCTATTTCCCCTTCATCTTCTACCACCGATTTTCCCTCCAAAACTCTCCCCCAGAAGGGGGATATTTATTTCCCCTCCACCCATCTTTCTGCTGCCACGTCTTCCCATGTGTCCTTAGACACTAAAGGACAACAAAATAGCCAAAACTGGTGAAGTTACAAATCAGTTCAAAAATTCAAAAAAAATTCACAAGCCAAAGTTGCCAATGTAGGCATAGGTATCACACAGTTTCTCACGATTAATCTCCGTACTTCTTATTTTCAACACTTTGGTGAGTGTCTTCTTTGTACGTACTTACATATTCCAGGGGGGAGACCCTCAAAGCTTTTTGTTCTCCAAATGAGCAGTGGCCATGATGATGGATTTTGCAGATGCGCCCAAATATCTCTTCCTATATGACTCCCTCCAAAAAGAAAGGATCAGTTTCCATTCTCCTCCAAGAAATCAGACTCTATACCCTACCTAGAAATGGAACTGTTCACCCCTCAGCTCTCCCACAGAGCTCTATCTGTATTGTCATTGTGCATTAATGACTGGTCTAGTACGGCAGTGACTTCTGTAGAAGTCTTCTCTCCCTTGCCAGACTGTAAGAACCTTGAGAACAATATTTATGTTTGATTCAGTTCTGAATCTTCTAATGCCTATCCAGTGACCAACAGCTTATAGCCATTCAGCAAATACCCATTGATTGTCTGAACAGATAAATGTAGCTATGTCTCAAGAGAACCAACGCTGCAATCTGATTAGAGATGATAGCAAGAATGACTCCACATAGTTTCAGAAACATAAAAGAAAGAAGTCACAAAATCAGATCTTAACTCAAAATTAAGGAAAATTAATGGTGGCCAAAGTTCAATAATGAAGTGCGTTTGTTGAACCTCTGTGGTAGCTGGTTAACTTCTTTGTAGGATACACCAGGGATGGTACTTGTATTGGGTTAGAGCTTGGAGCTGGGAGCAGGGGGCATCTGAAGTCCCTTCTGACCTTACTATTCTGTGGCTCTAAAACTCCCTCCACCATATTCCACTGGGAGCCTAGGCTTAATAGTTGTGTTCCTGTTAACAGAAAAATAGAGAAATATCATATGTTCCCAGCTACTTACCAGAGTAACTGCAAATGCTGATGGTCACCAGCAGGAACACAGTGACCAGCTTCATTGTACGTTATCTGTGATATTTACCTGGAGTTTAAGATTAAACTGGAAAACCTAATGAGTCCACCAAGCCAGTGGTTCCCCTTGCTGTACCAAGTGTGGCAGTGGCTTTTGCACACACCCATATTTATACACCAAACAGGGACCTGAATTTCAGTCACGACCACTTGACTCGCCCCAGGGAAGAAAAGCATGGAGGTCGTGTTTTCTCACTAAACAAATTGGAGGTTTTTTCCGTTTTCCCTCATGTTCCCATGAGAAACAAAGCCCTATCTTAAAACACTCTCAAGGATCTCTTGCATAAGCTCTTACACAGACTTGCGGGTGGGAAGCAAAGAGCTCTAAAAGTCCTTCTGGAAGAACTCTGAAAAGAAGGGAAGGTTTCATATTGGGATTAAAGAGGGTGAAAATTATGTTGCTTTCCTCCAGTTTCCTAATAAAGTTTGGAGAAACATATTAACTGATGAGCTCGCCAGGTGTGGGAGTAATCCCGACGTCCCTTTAGCCCTGAAATAATACAGACTCAGCTTACTGGCATCTAGTGCCACATTTCTCTGGAATTTACCTCCACCCACCCCATCCCTGTTCACACATCTACTATGGCAAGATCTTCTACCATTTCTAGTGTCTCCCACTTATTTGGGGAACACCCAGGGTCATGCCTTCTCTGTGTTCTCATATAGCTCAGGATCGAAAATCAAAATGCCTTTCTAAAAACCTGGGATTCAATATTTACTCTTTGTGTAACCTTAGATTTGACGTATTTCATTCTATAGTATTGTTCTCCTCATCTAAAATGGGACATTTAACAGCTAACAGCAAGATGGTCTCAAAGGTGTGTGACCCTGAGAAAAAAAATTTTTTTACAACACCCCATCTATATGGACAACTTGGGTCACCAAAATATGCATGTCAGTACCCTTCTGGCAGTCCAGTCCCTTGTAATCATGCAAAAGAAATATTGTGCTGACCATAGGAACAATCTGCTTGCAAGGCTGCCCTCCTGCAACCAGTACTCAGCCATGGGGCCCTAGGATGACCCTATTTGTAAGCCCAAGTCCTAGCGTTCCTTGGGGTATCTGGTACCGGAAAGAGAGAAAGAACGACACTTGAAGGGGAGAAATAAGATCCAGGGTCCAGGTGGATCCCAGTCCCAGCTCGGAGCTCCCTGACCAAATGACATTGCTGGCCCCAGCCTCCCCCTGCCACTGAAGGGGTACTCAGAACATTGTGAGGAAGATACGTCAAGACATAGTCCCCTCTAGGTGCAAGGCCAGGAGTTGGGGCCCCAGGAGTTGGGGCCCCACTTGAGGGTGTGTTATTGTTATGAGGATTTAATGTAGTTATGTAGATCCAGGATATAACTGTACCAAACCAAGATTAACACCTAACAGGTGTCACCTGCTATTCATTTGTGTACATTACCGAGTTATAACTGCCATTTCTTTAGTTTTCTGCTACATTATAAACTGCATGGAGGAGATCATGTATTACTGCCACACGTACGCAATCCTGCCCCTTCTACTGCTTTCTCTGCCAGAGACGGCTTCAGTTTTTCCTGGGGAACTATCACCTAGCCAGGGATGTTGATGTTCCAGAACTCTCACAGGGCCAAGGTTGTGTGTGGTAAAGTGGTGGCGAGTTGATGCCATCCTTTATTTTTATGTTATGACCTTTCTATAGGATACAAAAACTGTACTGCCCTCATCTCTGCTGGTTGTTTCCATTTTGCTCTCACATCCTTTCTGTGCATGTCCCCCCCTCTGCCCTGCACTATAGGAAGCTCAGTTTTACCAACTGTGGTCTCCAGACTTCCCAGCCAACTGCTTTCTGGTTAGGATCGGCTAACGGGAGGCACTGGGAAAGATTGGAGGGGAGAGAAAGGGAGAAATCAGGGTGCTTCTCCCTCCCTCTGCTTCAGGAGACATCTCGGGCAGTGACGGCCACTTCTCCATGGCTCCAGCTCCTTCCAGAAAGGCCCTTTCATCTGCGGTCCCACACACACCAGGCAGTCCCACCATCAATCCGGCTTCCACGGTGCAGCCCCAGTCTGGGCCCAACCTGCTCTCCCTATCCCTCCCGGCAAAGAAGTAGTAGCAGCTTCCTGCACTTTCTAATCTCAGAGTTGACTCGCCTTTCCCCTGGTTGCTTTAACTGCCTTTCTAGCATGTTGTAAATTATCCTTCAAGTTAAATTTTTCCTGTTTGATCACCTGGCATGGTTTTGACTTTCTGGCTATGTTCTGACTAACACAGCATACTAAACTATAGTAGAGCTTTTGGCAAAAAACAGATATTTCTGTTTGGAAACACAGCCTCTCTCTCGCAACTGCCAAGTTATGAGTCCACAAGGAGCTGGACCAATCCAAGAGAAATAGAGCAATACACACAACGGATGCTTCTCCCTTTCTACCCCTGAAGTGTGTGGCACTGTCTCCAGCTTGTCTGCTGGTCCTGGAAGTGAGTTCTTTCCCAGGAAGTTCCTCAGACCTCAGTTCTTTCCCAGGAAGTGCTAATAGATTTCTGGTGGGCCCATCTAATAGTCAACCAGACATCATCTTGACCAAAACCTGGTAGTAAACATGGATGGCTTAGACTAAAGGCTAGAACCTCCTCCATGCAAAACACACACACACACACACACACACACACACACACACACACACACTCTCTCTCTCTCTGTCACACTCACAAACACAAATGTCCACATGCTTACACATATATGAACAGTAATATGTGCACGTGAACAGACAGACATCACATAACCTTCAAGCACTACTGTTTTCACTTCTTTTGTTCAACAAATAGTTATTGAGCATCGCTCTGTGCCTGACACTGTCAGGAACTAAGACTGGAGTAGTAAATGAGGCAAGCAAATTTCTTGCTTTTGTGGAGCTGACAGTGTATGGGATAAACAGACAATAAACAGATAAATAAGAACTAGTAGTAAGTCCTATGAAGAAGCTAATAGGGTGCTCTGATTGTAAAGAACAAGAGGATTGGGGGTACAGTCAGACCTGAAAAGAGACTCAGAGTTGGCTACTCCCATGCTTCCTGCATTCTGAGCCCATGTATTAGTCATGTCTTTTTATTCCATATTTCTGATGCTTTGACATTTTAGAGGCTTGCTGACCTTGGAGGGACTGCCCCTCCCAGGGCTAGCTAATTACTAGAGATAGCAAATGGCTCACCTGGGAGTGTACCTTTCATATGCAAACCAACCAATCCAGAGCCCACACTGCCAACCACCTCCTTCAGGGAGTCCTTGTCCTCCACCGGGCCACTGTCCACCTGCCTCAATCACCCCCAGGCCCAGGCAGGTACCACACAACTAGGGACAGTCCCTACACCCCAGAGCCCACTGAAATTATTCAAACTAGCCTATCCTAAACCTGCTTACCCTGTCTCCCCACCCCTTCCCATGGAAAACTCCTGGGAAGTTTGAGTAAAGGCTCCTGCCCACTCACCTGCCCCACCCTCCTGACAAACCCAGCGCCTCCCATGTGCCCTTACTGCCCTGTGGTGTGGCATGACACTTTTCTTGGGAATCTGTCAGTAAAACAAGCTATCTTTTCAATGGCAGTTATCTCCTGATCTGATGACCTGAATAATAATAAAACATATTTTAAAACAGCCTTCTATGCTTTTCTTGTGCCTTTGTTATGCTACTGATACTGATATTATTTGTATTAATGTTTTCTTTCCCAGGACTAATTTGTTAACATCTCAGGCGGCTTTGTCTTGTTCACATTTGGATCCTAACACAGAACCCTACACACTTGATAATGTTATTAAGAACCACCAATCAGTGCCAGGCCCTAACTTTGCATATGGTATCCATTTCATTCTCATAAAACCCCTGAAGATAAGAGCTTCTATCCCATTTTATAAATGAGAGGTCTGAAGCTGGAAGCAATGAATTAATTGCCAAGGTCACTTAGATAATATATAATGTGGCCAGAATTTGAGTCCTTTCTTCTGATTTGTATTTCTTTACCTTTAAACACTTAATTAATATGCTTTTCCAGTAAGCATTTGTTAATAAATTAATTCATGAAAAGAAATGAAAAGGAGATGAATGCCAGTATTTCTAAATTAATTTTCAAAGTGTTTTTCGAATGAATTTTTTGTGGAGATTAAATTTATAAGTGAGAGTGGAAGTTCAATTAGCCATTCAACAAGTATTTATGGAGCATGTTTGGTGGATCTGCCTCTGTGGTAGATTCTGGGAATACAGCAGGAAGAAAGCCGGCATGACTCTTGCCTCATCTTAATTATATTAAAGGAAACTGTTAGAAGCAAGTCAGTAAGTCCAACATAATAATAGCCATATATGACAAACCCACAGCTAACATCATACTCAATGGTGAAAAACTGAAAGTGTTTCCTCTAAGATCAGTAACGAGAAAAAGATGCCCACTCTCACCACTTTTATTCAAAATAATTTTAGAAGTCCTAGCCATGGCAATCAGAAAGGAAGAAGAAATAAAAGGAATCCAAACTGGAAAAGAGGAAGTAAAACTGTCACTGTTTGCAGATCACATGACACTATACATAGAAAATCCTAATGACACCACCAGGAAAACTACTAGAGCTCATCAGTGAATTCAGTCAAGTTGCAGGATACAAAGTTAGGTTGCATTCCTATGCACTAACAATGAAAGATCAGAAAGAGAAACAAAGGAAACAATCCCATTTACCATTGAATGAAAAAGAATAAAATACCTAGGAATAAACCTACCTAAGGAGGCGAAAGACCTGTACTCCAAAAACAGTAAGATGCTGATGAAAGAAATTGAAGATGACACAAACAGATGGAAAGATACAAAGTGTCCTTTTTGTCTCTGTGAGGAGAATGACAGTTTTAAAGAAGCCAGCTGAATGTAGATTCAAGACACAAATCAGAAAAAGAAAAGAATCAGCCTGAGATTTCATCTCACACTCTTTCTTCTAGCTGAAAAGAGACAGTTATTGGGAAGTCACACTGGAGACATCCAAGTAGAGCTCATTATCTTCTCTTCTACTTTCTGTAAATTGGATGGTCAAAGTGACTTAAAGTGAAACCTAAATAAAACAGGATATAGCCTCAAAATTTGTCTTGAAAACACAAACATGTAACAATCAAATGTCACAGCTTTGAATACCAACCTTATAGAGTTTGGAGAAAAGCAAAAATAATAATAACCTGTTCCTGGCTCTCTTCCCTATTGATTGAATCCTATTTAGTGAAAAATCAGTCCACTGTTGTTTAAGGCTAACTTTTAGCCCCTTTAGAGGCACTGCAAGGAAATCCAAATGGAACATGAGCCCATGAGGGTGAAACACAGGAAATGACACGTAAATCAAGACCAAATCAAAGTAAAAATCTAGGAAGCCTCAAAAAAGGAGAAAAGTGATTTGCCCAGGATGGATGTTTCAAAGATGACTTCAAGTGGTTCTTGAATTCAAAAATTTGGATAAGAAGAGAAGATGACAACTAAAAGTAGAATTTGTAATGTTTTATTTTAAGAAACTAACTGAGACAAGTAAGTAAGCTAAAAAGGAAGATGTGTGGAAAAAGTCTCTTTCTTCTTTCTCTCTCCAGCACTGTTCATCCACATGCCTGACCATGGCAAATTCCAAACAAATGTTTAGTTTACAATCAAACAATCGAATTGCATCAGATGAGTTAGTGAGAAGGTACGGCTATAAAAAACTAAACTCTGACGGCCTGAATGAGACTACCACTTGGTCTGGCAAGACTTGATCCATAGTGAGAAATATGGGTTCTTGAGCAGGGGCAAACCTGGTCATAGGGGTTTATAAAGCAGATTAGTGTAAGGGAAGCAGAAAGGCCATTCAGTGAGGAGTCTGGGCCCAGATGACCCCGTACTCCCAATCCATGTTGCAGTCCCACATTCACAGCTAATGTCACTATCTTGTTAGGGGGCCAGAATTGCATCTGCTATAACTTCCTTCCAGCAAGGATGTCAACCCTCCCAGAGGGCAGCTCTTCAGTGCCTAGCAGACATTCTCCATGACATGAAAGTCCTACCTTTCAACTATCCTTTATAGGGGAATGACTTTACCATATTACCTGGTAACCTTGCAGGGATCCACATATGTGAAGGGTCGAACCATTGCTTATCTGAGTCTTGGGGGAACACCTTGCGATCCTCCTGGAACCCGAGAAGATGGGAGGACTACAGTAGCTGCTATGAGCCATCTCCCACGTGCCTTCACATCTCTCCAGGGAAGCTGTTGTAAGACATTGCCTCCCAGGTCCTATGAGGTGTGGGACTTTCTGCCCTAACGCCCCTTGGAACAGAACTGCAGAATATTAAAACCTAAGCCTCTCAGCTGTAGTCTAGAATTAGCTCCCCACAACCGGCCTTGGAGTCATCCAACCCCTTCTGTTTCGTTGTCAACCTTTTTAATGTATGGGACAAAGATGATAGGGAGCTGACACTTTGGGTCTATTCTTCTCTTTGCTGTCTATGTAAAGTGATAAATTGTCTAAATCTAAAAGTGGCTCATTGTATCTTTAGCAACTAAATAAGTCAAGGCCTCGGCCTTGCCTGCTTTTGAATATGTGAGGTTAACACCCTTCCAAGAAACAACCAAACTGCACATTCACCCTGTGGGTGTGACTCAAAGAAGAACATGAAAAGTTCATGGTGTACTTTTCCAAGTTACAGGTCCTCACTCAGTGCCTCTGCTATAAATCATTTCTCCCTTTCCAAATGTTTACACTATGACTCTTGACCAAAAGTACAGGGAGGGATAGGCCTTTTTACTAAGATGAGTGGGCTCCTGGCAAGCCTCAGGATGAGCATTCAATTTATGTTAGATATGATAATGATGATGATGATTACCATTATTTCCTTCTCTACGTTTTGTTTTCCAGCTTCCTAATTGTAACCTCACAGCAGCCACCATTACCAACAAGTTCATCAACACCACTCCTCCATTACTTAATTTTGAATGATAGTTGGGGATTTTTATTTACAATTTTCTCTTTAAAGAATTCTGTATTTCTTTTGGCTTGCTTTATAGAATAGAAGGAGGGGAATGGATAATCACTGTATCCAGTAAAGAAATAATGGAGGTTTTTCTGGTATAAAGTTTTTAATTTGAGACAACTTCACCCTTACAGAAAAGATCTGAGTACAGTACAAAGAATTTTTTTTGGAACCATTTGAAACTGAATTGCTGACCCAATGCTCCGTCACTCAAGGAATACTGGTGGGTACTATGTGCAACGACACCCTCCTACGTGACCATAATCAGGAACTTAACATTGATACTTTACTACCACCTACTGAATTATACCTAATTCAAGTTTCACCAACTATCTGAATACTGTCCTTTGTAGCAAAAGGATGCAGTTCAGAATCATGTATTACACTTTGCCATTATGTCTTTTTAGTCTTCTTCAATCTGGAAGAGTTGCTCAGCCTTGCCTTGACTTTCATGAAATTTTTGAAGACCACAGGCCAGTTTTTTTGTAGAATGTTGCTCAGTTTGGCTTCATCTGATGTTTCCTCATTGGCAGGTTCTGGTTATGCAAGAAGCCAGGCTGTGTTCTCAGTGTATCCTATCAGTTGGTACATGATTCTTCCCCTTACTGATTTGAACTACTCATCTTGATCCCATGACTAAGGTGAAGTCTGCCAGACTTCATTTTGCTCATTTTCCTATTTAATTAACAATTATTTTGTGGGAAGTTACTTTGAAACTATGTAAATATCCCATTCCTAATCAAAAGTTCAATTTCTGCTTAAATACCAGAAGGGACTCAGGGTTTCCTACTTTATTAAATGGAGTATCATCCATTACTGTAATATTATATTTGATAACCAAAATGTCTCCAATATTGCCAGTGAAAGCCCCTGCAAGCTGGCCTGCCTGCCTTTTGGTGTGTCCTTGTCATTCTTTGTGCTTGCTTTCTGGTATTACAAGATGATCCAGGCTCATCTTCAATATTCTCTGCCCCAGCCCAAATAAATTCTTTTTCCAAGAAGTGATCCTTAGTTCTTTTTGGAAGAAAAGTAATATTGTGGAGTCATCCAGGTATTAGGTTACTCATTTCAATCAGGATGTCCTCCTTCAAGGCCCTCCCAGTGGACAGAGCTAGAAAGGATATGTATACATATGTAGGTATATGTAAATGCCCTCTTCTCACTGCAAGGGCTTTGACTCTCTTGCTATTCCGTGTTCCCTCAGTAAATGCCCTTCTTACTCTGCTTGGGCCCTGACTCCCTATGCCAGGCCAAACCCCAGGGATGCCCTCACCTCTCTTAGTTAAATCAGTTCTCCAGAGAAAAAAAGTTGTTCTCTTCTTATCCTGTGTTCATGCCTCAGTTTGCCAGTTTTATTCATTTACGTTAATGATGAAACAGAAAGAACATTTGACTAGGGTCAGAGAAGTTTTAATCAATCTCTTTCATTTAATTCCCATAGCAAATCATTCACCTTTCTGAATCTCAGCTCATTAACCTATAAAGGAAGATCATATATTAAGCATATATGGTTGTATGGATTAATTGAGATGGTGCATGTTCAGATCCTTGGTTTACACGTAGATATTACAATAATAAAATAATAGTTATTGTTCCATCAATCTAGAAAAAAATTCAGGACTCATTCTTTGATTGGCAAAAGAGGGAACTGAGAAATAAGACAGAACTAATTTCAATGATCTTTCTTTTTTTTAACATCAATATGAGCAAAACGTGTTCTGATCTCAGAAATCATTTCAAACCGCACAGGCTCTGAAGATACAGCTATAAAAATCTACCAGAACTGTAAAACTCTGGTGTCAAAATCAAAGAAGAAAAAAACTTTATTTTGTTACTGGCCATTAGTCACAGTCAACATATTTAGATCTGAGTCTAATACTTTGAAGCCATTTGCAACCTGGACCTATTAGTTATTTAAAGCTGCATAACAAATTACTCCAAAGCTTAGTGGCTTAAAACAACCACAGTTTATTATTTTCATAATTATTTGAAATTACTGCATTCTTCTGCAATGTTCTGTTTACTAGTGCACTGGGATGGCTGGATATACAAAATACTGGCATTTGTAGTTGGCTTTGGCCAGGAGCTCAGCAGCAGGCTGTCTGCAAGAGGCCTTTGTGGTCCATGAGTTCATATTGAAAGATATGAAAATTAAAACTGTAGATGTTCTAATGATTAGCCTCAAAAGATACACAGCATCGGGCTTCCCTGGTGGCGCAGGGGCTGGGAGTCCACCTGCTGATGCAGAGGACACTGGTTCGTGCCCTGGTCCGGGAGGATGCCACATGCCGCGGAGCAACTAGGCCCGTGAGCCATGGCCGCTGAGCCTGCGCGTCCGGAGCCTGTGCTCCGCAACGGGAGAGGCCACAACAGTGAGAAAAGATACACAGCATCTTTTACACTACATTCTGTTATTCCAATCAAGCCATAGGACCAGTCCAGATCTGAGCGGAGAGGAAACACACTCTACTTCTCGGTAGGAAGAATTGCAAAGAACACGTACCCATATTTAATCCACAACAAACCCATATTAAGAGGGTGTCCAGACTTTTGAAAGATCATATGAGAGACAGTTAATGAATGTGGGAACATCAGCCTGGAGATAAGACGAATCAAGGAGACCTTAAAATATTGTTCAAATACTTGGGGACCTATCACGATGAAGGAAGAATAGGTTTGGATGTAAAATAGAATTTGAGAGTTCTCTTGAAATGCGATTAGAAACTACAGGAATGTACAGTTTAGTGTATCAGTATTGAAACCCCAAAATAGAGGTTAGCTAATGTCACATTTACTGTAGAAAAGGTTCTTATAATAGATAAAAGGATAGATTATATCCTCTTTATTACCCTTTCCAAGTCTATGATCATAGATTCCAACAGCTTCCTTAACCTGAAGCTTAATTCAAGAAGAAAGTGCTCAAGATTGCAATAAACCACTTTAAAATTAGTGAAGATTCTCACCACCATTTCTCAGACTGTATCACAAGCAGAAGTCTCCAACTCAGTGAATGCTGATGCACAAATATTTTTCCCTATGGGTCTCAAATTTTTTAAGGTTTTGACTATCAAATGAGTAAAGTTATAATAATTCTTTTTTTTTTTTTTTTGCTGCACCACGCGGCATGTGGGATCTTAGTTCCCCGACCAGGGATCGAACCCACACACCCTGCATTGGAAGCACATAGTCTTAACCACTGGATTGCCAGGGAAGTCCCAGTAAAGTTATAATAATTTAAAGTCAAAAGGAAAACTACTTGGTGCCCAACACCAATTTAAATGCTTAAAATATTTCTTTTTTAAAAATATTTAAAATAACTCACAGTGCCTCACCAATATTTAAAAGAGTAATGCTATCACAGGCTGCCATCTGGGGCTTTCAGGATGAGAAGCTGAATTAGATTATGTCTGATATGCCTCCCTGCTCTAGAAGCTCCACAAATGTACGTTTTATTTCTTCCACGGAGGAGTTAAGTCCAAACCACGGGAAACCGTAAGGGTTTGTGAAATTTGATGTTGAACCCAAATCAATTTTCAAAACAGTTCACAAGTGCCCCCTTGTGGCCAGTTCAGAGATTGTGTTACAGTTTGCTACAAAACAAAGCAAAGCAAAACAACAGACAATGGGTTAGTGAATACCTTCTTTATGCCAGGGCTTGTGCTACAGAGCAGTAATGAATTGCAAAGTTAAAAGGGAGGGTGAGGGAATTATTGTTTTTGCTTCTTGTTTTATTTCTCAAATGATAAGCTAAAAGAAACACTGTCTCAACTGTAGCAGAAGGTTTGAAAACTATATTATATTGGATTTGGAGATATGTGTGGGTGTTTACGGTTGGGGAGAGGGGGATGGTGTGCAGAGTGATGGCAGAGTAACCAAAGTGACTAATGTCCCTGGAAGCCCTGAGAGCCTCTAATCCTCAGAGGTTTTTACAGCACCCTAAATATTTAGCAGTGTAGGGGGACACCTTCAGGATCTTTCTGTCATTCCAGAACCTGAATAAATAAGAAGGCATTCTGGTGAACACAGGCTGCATTAATATTCAATCCTCTCTGCATTCCCTAGTCTATGGGTGCCAAATACAGGACTTCCAAGATATTGTCATCAGTAATAGTAGAAAGCATTTAGAAAGCCTAGACCTGTTTTCTGGTTCCACGTATAAGGAGCTTCAAAGTCACTGCTCTGTTCTAACAACAAGTAAAAATCTCAAAAGACTAAAAAAATCAACAATTCGTCTTGGATCCATAAGACCCATGAGGACACCAGGTAAACTGCCCCAAGACTGGAGAGAAAGCCAGGTGATTACAAGGAGTCACCGGCTTAGCGGCGCAGACTCATGAGTGGAAACCACCTGGGGACCTAGTGCTGGGGTAGGAAAACCTGAAGTATAATTGAAGAAATGCTGGAAGCTCAGCATGGACAACTCTGGGAGTTAAAAACTCCAGAGGGACTCAGTCATGCCTGGGGAGAGGCACAATATTATGAGATCTATCTCCAAGAGCTCAACAAGATTTCCAGAGTAAATATCAGAGAAAAATCTCTTGGGCTTCAGGCAGAGGAAGGAGGAAAAGGAATCAATTTGAAATATACCAGAGCACTTTGTTCTTAACAAGGCCTGCCATCAGGGAAAGCTAGTTAACCAGAGCCTAACCAGCTGGAGTATCATCAGAGCCTAACTGATCTGGGGAAGGGAAACACCCAACTCCAGCCCACAATCCAGAGGCACAGACTCACTAAGACTGAGACCTGATCATAGGACGAAATGTTACTTTCCCTCCCCCAAAACCTCACCACCTCATTACTAAAGGCCTATTTACAGCAGTTCCTTTTACCCAGTACATCATATCCAGCTGTAAGAAAAAAAAAAAAATTACAAGGCAGGCCAAAAACTACAATTTGAAGAAACTGAGAGAGCAAGTATCAGAATTCAACATGGCAGAGATGTTGGAATTATGAGACTAGGAATTTTAAACAAATATGATTAATATACTCACGATGCTAATGGATAAACTAGACAGCATGCAAGAACAGATGGGCAATGTAAGCAGAGAGAGCAAAATCCTAAGAAAGAACCAAAAAGAAATGCTAGAGATAAAAATGAACAAACACTGTCACACACAGAAGAATGCCTTTGATGGTCTTAGTAGTAGACTGGGCTTAACTGAGGAAAGAGTCTTTGAGCTAACTGATATATCAATACCATCCCTGAAAACTGAACATCAAAGAGAACAAAGACTGAAAGCAATAACACAGAATATCCAAGGACTCTAGGACAGCTACAAAAGGTGTAACATACATGTAATGGGAATACCAGAAAGAGAAGAAAGAGAAAGGAACAGAAGAGATACTCGAAACAATAATGACTGAGAATGTCCCCAAATTATTGTCAGACACCAAACCACAGATCTGGAAACCTCAGAGAATACCAATCAGGGTGAATGCCCAAAAACGATACCCAGGCATATCATTTTCAAATTACAGAAAACTAAAGACAAAGAAAAAATTCTGAAAGAAGCCAGAGGAAAAAAAACACCTTACTTAGAGAAGAACAAAGACAGAATTACATCTGACTTCTCAGAAACCATATAAGCCAGAAGAGTCGACCAAAACATTTAAAGTGTTGAGAGAAAAAAACCATCAACCTAGAATTCTATACTCTGTGAAATTATCCTTCATGAGTGCTTTTATCCTTCATAAAGACTTTCTCAAACAAAAATTGAGAGAATTTGTGGTCAGTAGACATGCCTTGAAACAAATGTTTTTTAAAGAGTCCTTCAGAGGGAAAGAAAATAATATAGGTCAGAAACCTGGATCTACATAAAGTAAGGAAGAGCATCAAAAAAGGAATAGATAAAGGTAAAATTAAAATTTTATTGTTCTTATTCTTAATTATCTAACAAACAACAGTTTGTCCAAAATAATAATGGCAACAATGTATTTGCTTATATATGTTAAATATACATATATATTTAGTATTCTTACTTATTTATGCATATATATGAAAGTGAAATGAATGACAGCAATGATACAAGAGATAGGAGGGGGGAATTAGGATTACTTTGTTATTATAAGTTATTTACACTACCCATGAAGTAGTATGATACTATGTAAAAGTGGACTTAGATTAGTCATAAATGTATACTGCAAACTCTAGGGCAACCACTAGAAAAAGTTTAAAAAAAAAGAAGTATAACTAATATGCTAAGAAATGAGAGAAAACAGAATCATATTAAATGCTCAATTAAAACCCCAAAAGGCAGAAACACAGTGGAAGATCAAACAGAAATAAATAAAAAATAGTAATGAACACGGTAGATATTAATCCAACTATATCAATTATCACTTTGAATATCAGTGGCCTAAATGCATCAATTAAAAGCATAAATTTTCACAGTAGAGCAAAAAACATGACCTAATTATATGTTGTTTACATATAAAAACAAACCTCTTTAAATATAAATACACTTATAGATTAAAAGTAACTGGTGCGGGGTGGAGCATCCCATGCTAACACTTATCAAAAGAAAGCAGGAGTACAAATTTTAAAACTCTTTGTTCTAGTTCTGTGAAAAATACCATTGGTAATTTGATAGGGATTGTATTGAATCTGTAGATTGCCTTGGGTAGTATAGTCATTTTAACAATATTGATTCCTCCTCTCCAAGAACAGGTGTATCTTTCCATCTGTTTGTGTCATCTTCAATTTCTTTCATCAGCATCTTATTGTTTTTGGAGAACAAGTCTTTTGCCTCCTTACATCTGTTTATTTCTAGGTACTTTATTCTTCTTTCATGCAATGGTAAATGGGATTGTTTCCTTAATTTCTCTTTCTAATCTTTCATTCTTAGCATGTAGAAAAGCAACAGATTTCTGTGTATTAATTTTGTATCCTGCAACTTGACCAAATTCATTGATTAGTTCTAGTAGTTTTCTGGTAGCACCTTTAGGATTTTCTATGTATAGTATCATGTCATCTGCAAAGTGACAGTTTTACTTCTTTTCCAATTTATATCTCTTTTATTTCTTTTTCTTCTTTGATTGTTGTACTATGTTGAATAAAAGTGGCAAGAGTGGGTATCCTTGTCTTGTTCCTGATCTTAGAGGAAATGCTTTCAGCTTTTGACTGTTGAGTATGATGTCAGTTGTGGCTTTGTCATGTATAGCCTTTGTTATGTTGAGCTTTGTTCCCTCTATGCCCACTTTCTGGAGAGTGTTTATCATAAATCGGTGTTTAATTTTATCAAACGCTTTTTCTGCATCTATTGAGATGATCATATGGCTTTTATTCTTGTTTGTTAATGCGGTGTATCACATGATTGATTTGCAGATATTGAAGAATCCTTGCATCTCTGGGATAACTCTAACTTGATCATGGTGTTTGATCCATTTAATATATTGTTGGATTTGGTTTGCTAGTGTTTTGTTGAGTATTTTTGCATCTATGTTCATCAGTAACGTTGGCCTGTAATTTTCTTGTTCTGTGGTATCTTTGTCTGGTTTTGGTATCAGGGTGATGGTGGCCTCATAGAATGAGTTCAGAAATGTTCTTTTCTCTGCATTTTTTGGAGTATTTCAGAAGGATAGGTGTTAACTCTTTTCTGAATGTTTGGTAGAATTCACTTGTGAAGCCATCTGGTCCTGGACTTTTGTTTGTTGGGAGTTTTTAAATCACAGATTGAATTTCAGAACTTGTAATTGGTCTTTTCATGTTTTCTATTTCTTCCTGGTCCAGTTTTGGGAGATTGTACCTTTCTAATAATTTGTCCATTTTTTCTAGGTTGTCCATTTTATTGGCATATAGTAGCCTCCTGTAATAGTCTCTTATGGTCTTTTGTATTTCTGTGGTGTCAGTTGTGACTCTTTTTTCATTTCTGATTTTACTGATTTGGGCCCTCCCCCTTTTTTTCTTGATGAGTCTGGCTAAAGGTTTACCAATTTTGTTTATCTTTTCAAAGAACTCGTTTTTAGTTTCTTTGATCTTTTCTATTGTTTCCTTAGTCTCTATTTCATGTGGTATCTCAGAGTGCTATTACTGCATGCTTCTGACACCAAAGTACAGGACAACAGACAGGTTAAAGGTGCCCTCTACCTTGTATTCCATAAACATGAGCTATTACTGTTATAATTAATATCAAACTCAACTATGCTTATGCACTCTTTTATTGGTGTTTTAAAAAATATTTGTTTAAAAACATTAGACAGAAATTCCATCAAGGATAAGGTTACATTTCCTAAAAGTTTCAATTATCTGGACACATAGCCACCAAACTTCAAGTTCCTGGTAAGTAAAAAATGTTCTTATCCTGGGTTCTTACCCTAAAAGAATTCTAGGATTTTAGACAGACAAACCCTATTACATGTCCTCAAGTTGCTCTCTTCAAATGCTTAGGGAATGGCTAGTATAAACCAAATGAAAAATAATAAGAACAACAAAAATAACATCAACAAAAATAATAATAACCAACATCATCAAGTATTTTTGATGTATCAGATATATTTCCAAGTATTTCACAGGATTATCCCTTTAGAGCTTAGCAACAATGCCATAAGGTATTAATACTACATATCCATGTTAAAGAGAAGGAATATAACACTCAGAGAGATTAAATCTTTTGCCTAAGATATTAGATGGTAAAAGTAAAATAAGATGTGATTTCTAAGACATATATTGAGACAGTGATTTGATACATAGGCATTGTTGCTGAAATTAAGCATATACCACGTACTATGAACAATCAGAGGAAGAAGCAACTCAGTCCACTAGAATATGAGTGTGCAGGAATTCACCAATAGAAAAGGGTGTGGGGGAGTCATTCTAGGCAGCAAGAACAGCATAAGCAAGAGCCTGGAGGCATTAATAGTGAAGTCTGCTCTTGCCATCTTTTCCATGATAGTGACTTTCCTCCTAGGCTTGTCTGGCAATGGCCTTGTCATCTGGGTGGCTGGTTTCTACACGCCCTGCACAGTCAACACAGCGTGGTACCTCAACCTGGCCGTAGCTGACCTCACCATCATCCTCTCGCTGTGTCTCCAGTTCGCCATGTGGCTCTGCACTACCACTAGCCCTTTGGCTGATGCTCTGTACACTAAATAGCACCATGTCTATCCTTAACTTTCCGGCCAGTGTCTTCCTTCTGATCCTCATCTCCATGGACTATTGTGTTGTGATCTTCTGGCCAATCTAGTCCCCAAAACCATCTCATACCAGCTAAAGCAGTTTGGGGGCTTTGAGAGGTTGACTTTTGGCAGTCTCCTTCTGTATCCCCTACTTGGTCTTCAAGAAAACAGTTCAGGTAGAAGGGGTCACCTATTACTTCAACCACTATGACCCGTGGAATGAAATTCAGGGGCGTTACCAACTGTGGAGGGAGATCATCATTCCGCAGTACCAAATGCTGATCTCTGGCCATTTTGTCCTTGGCTTCATTCTCCCCCTGGCCATAATCATCTGCTGCTCATCCTTGTGGCCTTGAATTAAGACAAAGCTAGATGACCAGGTCCAGCCTACTCTTCTGGGTCCTTGCAGTCATAGTGATTGCCCTCTTCCTCTGCTGGTTATCCTTGCAAGTGTCCCTGTGGCTGGACTTTGCCTCCTCCCAAGAGAACAGAGGGGACCTGTACCAGGTGACCTTACTCATAAGCCCCCTCGCCTGGTCTATGGCCTTTACAACAGCTGCTTCATCCCACGTTTCTATGTCTTCATCGGGCATGATTTTGGGAGCACCTAATAGTCTACCAAGGCCAAAAGAAAACAAGAGCCCTTCCCTGCTTAACACTTATATATACATAATGTAACAAATTCCCTTTGGGTTATAAATAATAAATTTTCTCCTTAAGTGCTAAGTGGTTCAGATGTTCATTTTTTCTTTGGTTAAACCCATACAGAGGAAAGACCTAGAGGGGAATAAAATAGATCAAATACGAAAAAGAGGACCTAATTCCTTAAGAGGCAGGCAGGAGGTAAGATGGAAGATATTTGCCATTTCAATGAGAACATTGTCTTGTCAGGGATGATGCACATGGATGAATAATAATCCCAAGGTTAGAGCCTATGCCAGGAATTATACAATCTTAAAGGATAAAGATTTGCAATACATGATTTCAGAGACTAAGGAGATGAGTTCCTGGTCAAAATTAAATGAACTAAAAACAAAAAATTATGTCAAAATTAAACTACTGAACAAAAAATGCATTCTGTGAATAAATAAAATAATCAATGTGAACCCTAATAAACTATGCGAAAACAAAGAAAAAAAAATTAAATGAACTAACCAGCAAATCATGACAGCTGTTCCCAGTTTATACCCAATTCACAGTTAATTTATTGCTAAGAAAAAATCAGAAGAGAATATCAGAGCTCTTGATCAGAGCAAAAAAGGACAATAGGAGGACAATAGGAGATCTGCTACAGGTAACACCACTAACAACTAAAAAGGAGGTGGAACTTGGAATGATGTTCCTACAAAAGAGAGAAAAGCAAAATTATGCTTATAGGTTTTCCCACAGAAAATTGCTTTCAAGGAAATCAATGATAACCAATTGCATAGTCAATCTTGAGCATAATTCAAACACAAGTTACAATCTAGATAAACATTTTGAATATTTGTAATTCAAAGTTGCAGAGATAGAACTAAATCCTGAGTGCTGGGATGAGAATTAGCATAAGTGGCCCCAGGGGTGGGAAGATGAGGAACACTGGTAATGTCTGAGAAAGTCTTCATGGCGAGTGGGAATTTAGGCCAGACGTAGAGGAATGGCCAAAACCTAGGAACATACAAGTGGGTGAGGGCAGATGGTATGACAGGAAGAAACAAGTAAGGCAGAGAAAATTCCAGCTACACTATCTCAGTAAGCTTCCATGAAAATACCATCAGAAACTCAAGTACTAATGGGACCCTACATTCAGTCAGATTTGTGCCAGAAACCTCTGAACAACTAAAATAATGGTATTTGGTAATCACAACATTAGCAGTGTTGGTACTAGGGTGAAACTAGTAAGATACTCACCTCAGGTGCAAAATTTAGGGGAACACTGAAAAATTCAGCTTCAAGATAAATAATACCCTGATGCAATAATTTTTTACAAATCAAAATTAATGCAAAAATGTCCATGATGAACAAAATATAAAATTTTAAATGAAGACAAGGTCAAACTTTTCACTTGATGATTTGATGATGACCTCACTCCCCTCACCCTGGTCCTGGTTCTAAACAACAGGCTAGTGTTTCATCTTCAAAGAAAGAGAAAAATAAACTCATACAACTCTGTATAGTAAATAAGAGCAAAGACTAATTAATTTTTTTAACATCTTTATTGGAGTATAATTGTTTTACAATGGTGTGTTAGTTTCTGCTGTATAACAAAGTGAATCAGCTATACATACGCATATATCCCCATTATCTCCTCCCTCTTGCGTCTCCCTCCCACCCTCCCTAAATATTTTTTCAACAAAGGTTGAAAACTTAAAATATTAAAAGAGATAACCAGCACTGAAAGGCCACGTGTATTTCAATGAATTTTAGGAAACAGAATTTTAATGGTGACAAATACATGCTTAGTAACAAATATCTTTTGCAAAAGAGTCATCAGATAAAGCCAGTGCTATGAGCCATGACACTGTGCACCGTGGCAAGCACTGTGGCAGGGGCTGGAGGTGGAGGTCCTTGCCTTCAGTAACTCCCTGTCTGGTATGTAGATGTTCAATTTCTTGAATGCAGAGGGAGAATGACAGTGGACGTACCAAAGGGCTGAAGGACCCAGGGAAGGGAGGACTAAATTCCATCTGGGGAGGCAAGAAAGGCTTCACAAAAGAGGTGTATCTAAGCAAGATACAAAAAATGCCATAGGAACTTAATAGGTTAAAAAAAAGTGAGGTAGAAGATAAGCACTGGAATGGAAGTCAACTTCGTGAGAGATTTGAGATTGTTAGAAACACTGAAAATTCTAAAATTGTAGGAGTTCAAGGTTTTGGTGGAGAATGATAAGAGAGAAAGAGTACTAGTCAAGGACCAGATTTTATTTTATTTTCGCAAAATTATCACATATACATGGCTTGAATGATACAAAAGCATGTCTTATTTATCCTTTGACCATTTATTTATGTAAATAAGATAAAATATAAACAAGTTATTTTATTCCCTCTCTTTCATACCCAAACGATGGCATGCATCTCTTTTTCCTTCTGCTTCCAATATAACCTAGAGCCTTTTTCTAAACATGCAGTTTCTTCATTATCCTTTTTTCAGTTGTATATATTTCCAGTGTGAGCATACATTGGAGTTTAATTATTAAGTGCCAGGTTTTTAATTTTGAATGTCTTAATGAGAAGTTCACACAGTTTTCCTAGAGTCCATAAGGAGCCATGAAAAGTTTTTAGATGTAAATGGTATGATAAGAGCCATGTTTTGGGAAATCTACTCTAGCTGCAATGTGGTATGCAGTGAGGTGGGGTGCACCTGTGGTGATGGTTAGAGAAAAGGCATCAGAATAGACAACACAGTAGGAAAAATGTTGATAATTTCTATCTTAGTGCACCTCTGAGTCAAGAATTGGATAATTGAGGTATTGTGCACTCATGAGGCAGCCTGATGCCATGGAAAGAACTTAAGAGGCAGGGCATATGGTCTCTAATCCCTGCTCTGCTTAACAGCAGCTGTGTAACCTCTGGCAAGGCATTCTTTCTGAGCAGAGGATTTTAAATGAAGGGTGCTGTGTTTGATGATCCCAAGCCTCCTTCCAGCACTAACATTCTACGTATCTACAATGGTACCTGCCTCCCCTGACCCAACACTCCTGAGCTTTTCCTTTGGGATCAAGAAGACTGGAGGTCTTTCAAAAGAGTGAGTAGTGTCTGAGAAGGCAGACAGCCAAGAGCCATAGATGCCCCGTGACAGGTAACTGCTGGTGGCAACTGCTGATTTCTAAGTTCCTATCAGCTTTTCTTCTAGCAAAACCCTCTAAGGTCAGCTGTCCCGCCCAAATCTTCCCCAATGAGACTTACCATTTCATAAGCCCTAGACAGCAAGGCTGACATGCCTATAGCATTTCGAGAATAAATTTTTCCTAATTCAACAAGAGTAGCCGGGTTATTCCCTAAACTCTCACAGTTGCTCAGAATTCACCAACTCCTTGAATTTCCTTGTGGAAATATATACATAACACAAAATTTACTGTTTTAACCATTTTTAAATCTACAGTTAAGTGGCATTAAGTACATACACTGCTGGGCAACCATCTTCACCATCCATCTTCAGAACTTTTTAATCATCCCAAATTAAAACTTGTACCCATACAGTAATTCCCCATTTCCTTCTTCCCCCCAGCCCCTGGCAGCCACCATTCTACTTTCTGTCTCTATGAATCTGACAACTCTAGGTTCATGTAAATGGAATCATACAATACTTTTCCTTTTGTGACTGGTTTATTTCACTTAGCATAACGCCATCAAGGCTCATCCACGTTTTAGCATGTATCAGAATTTCCAAGGGAGATCAGCTCGGTGCTTTGTGACCACCTAGAAGGGTGGGCTAGGGAGGGTGGGAGGGAGACGCAAGAGGGAGGAGATATGGGGATCTATGTATATGTATGGCTGATTCACTTCATTATACAGCAGAAACTAACACACCATTGTAAAGCAATTAAGACCTCCAATAAAGGTGTTAAGAAAAACTTCCTTCCTTTTTAAGGCCAAATAATACTCTGTTGAATATATATACTACCTTTTGCTTATTCGTTCATTTTTCAATGGAAATTTAGGTTCTTTTCATCTTTTTGCTACTGTGAATAATATTGTTATGATTCACAATACAAATATTGTATTAGGTGTACCAATATCTGTGAGTCCCCACTTTCAGTTCTTTTGAGTATTACCCAGAAGTAGAATCGCTGTATCATGTAGTAATTCTATGTTTAATTTTTTTGAGGAGGCTTTTTACTGTTTTCCGCAGTCTGCATCATTTTACATTCCTACCAGTAATGAGCAGGGATACCAATCTTTCCACATCCTGGCCAATACTTGTTATCTTCTTTCTTTTTTCTTTTAATAGCACTCCTAATGGGTGTGAATTCTCCGTTTCCTTTTTCACTCTAACTTGTCTTCCACACCTCTATTTACAGAGCAGAGTAGGAGTGTTCAAAGGCCAACACTATCACCTCCATAATCATAATCATTATTATGGTTTTACAGTTTACAAAGTTCTTTTTGTAAACTATAAAATACATATATTTGAAATAAATATATAATTTCATGTAATATCCACAAAGGACAGGAACTTGGCAAGTCTTAATATCTCTATTATGCAGAGAAGTAAACAGGTTTGGGTTTATTCGAATGGTCCTAATGTCATACCATAAACTGGTAGTCGGGATTGGAATCCAGATCTTCTGCATCTCATTCTAAGTCTCTTCCTGCTACTCAATGAGCAAAACTCAGGGCTCATCATGCGGCTGTTTTTCCGGTGGTCTATGACTGTCCTCAAATCTGTGTGACCTACACAGATGTAGGTCAGATTGGTAAATCAAAATGAGATTCAGGGAGTTACCCACGGCCCTGACCCAGCCTTGTAAATGACTGGGTCTATTCCCACCCTCTGTTACAGGGAAAACAAAAAGTTATGAGGTCCCAAATCACTACGAAGAAGATAAGTAGAATTACACTCTCCTGTCACCAGCTTACTGGGCAACCAAAAAAATTGCATCTTACAATTGCTTATCAGTGAGAGACGCAGGTGAAGCCACTTATATACGACGGTGATTCTGAAAGTATAATCCTCAGGTCAACATCGAGGATTTCTCTAGAAACTTGTCACCAAACTCTCTGGCTTGCTCTTAAACCCACTGATTGTATCAGAAACTTGGCCTGCAGCCCAACAACGTGTGGTTTCATAAGCCCTCCAAGTGATTCTGATGCGTGTCAAAGTTTGAGAACCTCTGATATAGAAGAAAGAACACTTGTCTTAAGATCAAATAGACCACAATGCTAGACAACTCTTGTTAACAGCACTGGCTTTGGGCCCAATACTTCATTTTAGCTGCTTTTATTCTTTAAAATTGGAAAAGTAGAGCCTCACAGTCTTGGTGAGTATTACTGAGTCATGTGTATTTGAGAACATTTCGTACTTAAATATCTTTAAGGAAACGTAGGGGGTTATGATTCCGCTGCATAGGCTGAGCCTAGGGATACCTGCTGTGCTGATGGAAGGAAGCTGCCTCTCCCATAGCGCCTATTTACTCGATGACCATGAGGGATATCACAAGATCCCAATCCAGAGGCTCTAATGGATTTACCCTGGGACCAAGCACTAGCTCCAGAGCAGACAAGCTACAGGCTGGCCTGAGAACTAGGAACTATGGTACGACCTAGCACGCACACGCGCGCACACACACACACACACACACACACACACACACACACACACTGAGCTAGGTCAGAATTTTCATCTTAGAAACATGAAAATGTTAATCCAAGAAAATGAAGTAGTAGGTGATAGAAGCTGAAACCTAAAGACTGCTTTGAGTCAAGACAGGTTATGGCAAGGTGAAATTATAAGGAAGCAGAAACTTTAAGAAAGATAAAAGATATAGAGAAGTTGCTGTCAGAGAGAAAGAGTAGAGCAGAGAGGAAGCAGGGTTGCCTTAAAAGATGGCAACCGAGGGCTTCCCTGGTGGCGTAGTGGTTGAGAGTCCGCCTGCCGATGCAGGGGGCACGGGTTCGTGCCCCGGTCCCGGAAGATCCCACATGCCACGGAGCGGCTGGGCCCGTGAGCCATGGCCACTGAGCCTGCGCGTCCGGAGCCTGTGCTCCGCAACGGGAGAGGCCACAGCAGTGAGAGGCCCGCGTACCACACACACACACACACACACACACACACACACAAAGATGGCAACCCTGTGACCCACAAGAAGGGAAAGAGGAGCTGATCCCTAAAGCAATCGCAGCTTCTGATGGCTTTCTAGCACCACTTTGAATCCCTTCTAATGAATGACATTTTCTCTTGAGTGGGTCCCTGTTCCTTTAAAGCCAAAATCCTCAATTCAATACCTTTTCATTATTACCACATTTAGACTGTAGAAAAGAAGATCCAGCCTGGCAAGGAGGTGGGATAGTGGGTCGTTGCCTTCAGTTACATGGTGGGCTATGATAAGGAAAAGATACAGGGCTTAGACCATGCGTCTCCAAAAACCTGAATCAGAACAAATACATAGACGTTATATGATCCATGAGGGCTTAGAAAGGAGGTCTTTTCTAACAAGAAAATTTCCTTTTTATACAGCTTTTCTTTTACCAAATTTTATCATGAGCATGCTTTACAGTTTAAAATTAAAAACTGTTTTTTAAAATGTTTTCAAATATTGGATCTTTCCTGTAAACTTTAGAAAAAAAATATTTCCTTTGGTAAACATTGTATTAGCAGTCAGTGTTTGTTAAATTCTTAATGTAAAAGTTCAGCAGATGACTTATGGGATTTTAAGACTCTTAATTGGCCACAGTCTGTAACCTGAACTGTGTGGACAATGTAGGGTTTCACCAAGGGACTTCCTTGAGTGCTCAAATTCCAACCTAAGAGTCAACATACTGTTCTTTAGCGATTTCCTCCTTAATCCTTTCTAAAGAAGGAACAACTTGCTCACATGTTTAAGGCATAACCTACTTTCCAGAGACACACACAAATATTTCATTTCCACCAGTTTTAATGGAGCATGTAGGTGTAGAAGATGGCTTCTAGTGTAATAATGTGACTGTGTATTTACTAGGATCTGCTTCTAACTGCCAGTTCTAACAGTGTGGCCTCAAGTATGGCAAGTAGGATTCATAACACACATAACCTTAGTTTTCTTATCTGTTAAATGGGGATAATAATAGTCCCTAATGTGTTTTGTAGCATCAAATGAGTTCTATGGAATACGGCACAGTTGTTGGTACACGAGTTCTTTTCATTATTTATTTTTATTATTTATCATAGATTTTTACTGCTACTGGTGCTTTTATTAATAATTATTTTTGGTTTTGCCATTACTATTGACTGAAGAAGAATACTTTTGGCTTCTAAAGAATTACCAGTAATGCAAGCTGCCTTTTCAGTCCTTCTACCTAGTAACCACATACCTACAGAGGTAGACATTTTCCTAAACTAACTATATGTGATGATTTAATTTTGATAATGTCTGAATCAGGCACTTTACCAGCTTCAGGGACCACCAGTGCCTGAGGACCATTCTCCCCTCAACTCTGATAAGGCCCAAATTTAAGGGAGAAGCCAAATGAGAATGGAAGTTGAACACATATAAAGAAACTCCAAAACCTTTCAAATTTTACATTTCAACAAGGACCTACTGTAGAGCACAGGGAACTCTACTCAATACTCTATAATAACCTATATAGGAAAAGAATCTGGAAAAGAGTAGATAAATGTTTATGTATAAATAAGTCACTTTGCTCTACACCTGAAACTAACCCAACATTGTACATAAACTATACTGCAATATAAAATTTTTTTTAAATGCCAAAAAAATTTTTTTTACATTTCTAAGTACATCCCTTTCTCTTCATGTTTCCATCAGCTTAAGGGGACGTATCTTGTTGAAAAGAACGTTAAGACCTTAATTCAATGTCCCATCCCTCTGTAAAATTACTTCTGTCCTGTGGCCACCCATGTCCTCCCAAATAACTCAGGTAATTCATTACATATTTGGACAGTACTGACCATTGACAAGTACTTTAAAATATTTGCCTAATAATCTGTCTTCTTTTACTTATTGTTCCTACTTCTACCTTCTGGTGCCACAAAGGAAAACGGTTTCCCATTTCACTCAATAACCCTTCAGATATGTCTTATATCACTTCATATCATTCTTGTATGTTTTAAATTATTACTTATTTACTCAATTCATTCAGAAAAGAAATTTTACCTACCACCCTATCAGATGCTGTACTTGGCATTAGGGGAGTACAACAGGAGGGAAAGTGATGCAGTCCTTAACCTCTTGAAGTTTATGTTACCATTAAGTCTGTTTTCCAGGTCAAAATTTCTCAAGACATTCTTTTTTCAACTCAATAGCAAAAAAACTAAAAATCCAATTTAAAAATGGGCAAAGGATCTGAATAGACATTTTTCCAAAGAAGACATCCAAATGGCCAACATGTGCATGAAAAGGTGTTCAACATTAATAATCATCAGGGAAATGCAAACAAAACCACGATGAGATATGACCTCACACCTGCTAGAATGGCTATGATCAAAAGGACAAGAGATAGCAAGTGTTGGCAAGGATGTGGAAATAAGGGAAGTCTGGTGAACTGCTGATGAGAATGTAAATTGGTGCAGCCACTATGGAAAACAGTATGGAGGTTTTTCAAAAGTTTAAAAATAGAACCACCATATGATCAGCAATCCCACTTCTGGATATATATCCAAGGAAATGAAAACTAGAATCTTGAAGAGATATCTATACCCCCATGTTCATTGCCATGTCATTCACAATAGCTAAGACATGGAAACAACCTAAATATCCATCAATAATAAATGAATGGATATTACCCATGGATAAATAATAGACAGATATTATTCAGCCGTGAGAAAGAAGGAAATCCTGCCATTTGTGACAACGTAGATAGAAATGATGGAAGGTTATTGAATATCTAGATTATTCCCAAATAAAATAAGATACTGAAACATTACTGAACATAGGCTTCCTTTTACAGAAAAACTAAACATTTTAAGGACTATTAATAAATATGTTTGGTGCCACATTGAGACATTTTCTGTAAGAAAGCACAGTTTTAGAAATTATAAATAGCATTTATAAGATTGTCATGCTACAGAATGCTAATGTAAAGCACAGTTTATAATTTCTTATATCTTAGTTTTTACTAGAAATTAAGGTTTTTAAAGGTTAAGGATTCTAATTAAAATATGAAATTAAAACTAGTAAAAATTAATAGGGAAAACATCATTGCATGCAAAAGAAAGAAGGTATAAGGAATGGAAGTGCATTTTGTTATGGGAAAAGTAGGTGATTTTGTCCTAAAAAGAAGTTAAAAAAAAGAGAAAAAGAGAAAAGGCTGGAATCTGAAGGTGAAGAGAGAATCTGTAGAAGTTTTGTGGAAAAGAAACCCTGAGAAAGGAGTTTTATATGTGATCAGAACTGGCTAAGATTGGAATGAATTTTAATATTAACAGTAAGGTGGTACAAAGTTAGAACTGGTTTTTCTCCCTGTTAAGAGGACAAAGTTTTCTTGGACTCTTGATCTGCTTTTTTTTCCTTTTTATTGAAGTATAGTTGATTTACAATGTTGTATTAGTGATCTGCTTTTGATAACAGACTATAAAATTTCTTTACCTTTTAAGTAATTTGTTGCAACACTCTGTATTTGCCTTTGAAATCTTTTATTGTCACTAAGCTCAATGAATAAGTATTGTTTCACAGTGACCTATGATCTTATTTGATCAAGTGTTTTAAAACCTTTTGGTATCTTTGATAAACTTCCTTAAGTCAAATTCTAATTGAAGTTCTTTTGACCTCTAGCTAAGTTCGACATGATTCAGAGAGCCCCTGGAACATATCAGAGAGACATTAAACTAATTAGGCTTATTTAGTATGTTAAATTACATGGAAATTATTGTCAAATGAGTGGTGATAAAACTTCTTAGGTTATATTGTATGAGTAAATGTCAACAATATAAATGTTCTAGGAATTATATGGAATTTCTAACAATTGAATGCGTCATGGTATAATGTTATCAGTCATAATTCTAGTTAATATTTTAATATTGTATGTCATAAAACTAACCAAATTTCTTTGACAATTACATTGTAATCAGGCCTTTAACTGTGACTTTTTGAGTCTTTTTTCATTTACAGACACATTGTTTTACTATGATGCTTTTGCAAAAATCCTTCATCTTCAAGAACCATAGAAAGGACTTTTTGACAAGCACAGGTTTCTGATAACTTTCAGATCATACCACTGAACTGGGTAATAAATTAACGAATTCTAATGGAAAACCCGATGGCTTCATAAAACTGTTAACAGAAGTCAAGATCAACAAGAATTAGTTACATAGGGCTGAATGATAATTTTTATGACTTTTTTTCTGAAATATTACTGGCTTTAATCTTTGTTTTCCAGATACAAGGAAACCTTTCCCCTTCAGCTAATTATGGCTTACAGCAATTTTGTAAGTTACACCTCTGTGAGCAGAATTGAAAGTTATCTTTTCTCTCTAACTGATCCCTCCTCAATCTAGAAACTCAATAAGATTCTTATTTTCATGACAATATAATTATTTGCATAAGTTTAATGAGAATCTGTTTTTCCTATAATAGGACATAATTGGAAACACTGGTCGTATCACCATGGCTTTGACTGGAATGTCATATTTGAGAATGTGCATAGAATCAGGTTAAGACCAGACAGCTTTAAATAACTAAGGTGAACTTTATGGAGCCAGAAAGCTCCTTGGAAAAACAACCGGGTACCTTGCTTACAGGGTTCCCAGAAACCTTACCAGGTAAATTAAAAAGGTCACTTTCTGACAGGTACAGGAACCTCAAAATATTTTGAGAACCTTGAGAAGAGAGGAGCCAACACAAATCTGTAGACATTGTAGGTGAAATCTGATGACAAGTCCTTGGCAAGGCTCTCCAGGTCTTGAGAGATCTTTTAAAAGTTCAATCTGAGATTCTTTATGAAAAGTTCCAGCAAAGCCAATTTAAAAGGGCCTATATGAGGACTTCTCTGGCAGTCCAGTGGTTAAGACTCCGCCAAAACAAAACAAAACAAAAAACAAACAAAAAAGAAAAAGAGCCCATATGATCAATTACACTTATGTAAATAATCAAAGTTTATTAAAAGCCAGAATTATTTCGCAAACAAATTAGTCTTAAGTTGACCATATTTGGTAGAAATGAAGGTAATGAGGTAAATTTAAAGAGAAAATTATGCTTCAGTGGATATTAAGTTCTAGTTTTAACTGTCTTTGTATTTAGCCTAAGTCTCACTTCCTAGATGGCTCCTTGTTACTATGTTGCATTATTGTAAAGTTTAATTGAATTATTAAAAGGACATTCTAAGCTTGTTCCTGAAGCTTATCACTTTAATCTATCTTTGGATGAAGATCAGATGCTCTGTGACCTGCAACCAGGAGATTATGTGCACTGGAAAAAGCATCACTTAAAGGACTATCTTCCAACTAGTTAAAAGGACCCTTTATCAGGTACTCTTAACTAGTTCATGAGCAACAAAACTGAAGGGAATTAACTCATGGATTCATATTTTTCACTTAAAAAGGACTCCTGCACTGGATTGGTCTATAGAGAGGACTGCTGATCTTGAACTCATCTTAAAACAACACTCAAACAGAGGAGAAATGACACCCATATCAGGATGAGAAGAAAATGACATTAGAAGTAGATGGCTATCCCAAGATGCCAGACATGACCTGTATAATTATTCAGAGTGTTTTCTTGATTTCTTGGACTTTTGCATATGAATCAAATGTTTTTCTATCATGGGTTCAATCCTATGAAAATTTTAGAAATCAATCCAATGGTGGGGTTTGTAGTCAATTACCTACATCCAGTACTTCTGATTTACCTTGGTGGATTTCTTCTCTCTCCAGCTCTGATTGGATGATCTTTATAAAATTTATTTTAGAAGAAAGAAGTTGTAGTTCTGTTAAGACAGCTATTGATATTGCTAAGTGGATCCCCTCATTTGGCCAATCAATCATACTTGCTCTGACCATGGCCATAAATAATAATTTTAAGTTACTCAAGTTCAATCAGAACAACAAGCTTTCAGTCAAAGAATATAACTAATCAATTATTAGGAGGGACCCACCCTCAGTTATGGGATGGATCTATATGGCTAACACCAAGCTATGGTCAGTTAAGTTTAAGGCTCCCCTGTGTTGGGAACAATTAAATCATATGAAGATTATCAGCCTAATAATGCTAGAAAGTTAGGCTGGGTGCCTTAGGAAAAATGCCAACATATAATTTCCCCTAAAGAGAGAGATTGGTATGGAACAGACTGGGTCAGGCAACCAGGAATATACGAGGTCACACCTAATGGAACTCAATGGTTTTCAGCATCAATTTGTGGTCTTGGCTTCCTCCACGATGAAAAGGAAGATGTACCCTAGGATTCCCTTGGTCTCAAGGCCACATGCATACCAATTTAGATATGGCTCCAGCAAATTTACCATTGTACTAGCTAGATGGACCAAGAGATCTGTATTCCATTGGTATGACCATTTAGCACCTATTTTTGTGCCTTCAGTAAAACTGGAAGATGTAATTGCCCACGTCGAAGCCTTAACAAAATTCACCCAATAGGCCTTAAAACAATAGTGATCAGGCTATCAGCCTACTGAATTCTGAGGTCACTCTGATGAGAAGAGTGGTGTTACAAAATCACACAGCCCTCAATATCCTTCCAGCATCTCAAGGAGACCCCTGCACCATAATTCAAACTGAATGCTGTGTCTTTATACCAGATGAATCCTCTAACATAAAACATTTAATGACCCACATGAAAAATCAGATTTCTGCCTTAAGTGATCCACTTCCTAATATTGGTCATCTTCTAAAGAGTTTAATTCTGGAAGCTCATGGCTTAAATCCCTACTTATGACCTTATTAGTGCTATTAGCTATATTACTCATATCCTATCTATTTTATAAAATTGTTGTTTTTTGCATGTGTAACCAAGTCTCTGACAAACTTAATGTTGGCTAAACATCTTGAGGCAATTGATCACATATATTGCTCTACATAAAATTAATTGTATAGGGGACTTCCCTGGGCAGTCCAGTGGTTAGGACTCTGTGCTTCCACTGCAGGGGGCACGGGTTTGATCCCTGGTCAGGGAACTAAGATCCCACATGCCGTGTGGTATGGCCACAAAGAAAAAGAAAAAATAATTAATTGTATAGTGTAACTCTAGTTACAGAAAGAAGCAACAAGGGAAAACATTTCCTGGATCATGGTAGACAAGTAAGACATATGATCCAGAGAATTTATAGATTATTAACAGAGCCTAATCTAGATAGAGCACATGAATGGCCTATCAACAAAATCCTTACCTGAACTAGGAATGAGCCTTCAATAGCACTGTGGGACAAATCAGTCACAAAATGCCTCCCAAACCTGGGTCAAATTTATGACCAAAAGAGAGCAAGCTCCAAACAAAAGGAACAAAGATGGTCCTCATTATCTCCTGTGACAAAGTCACAGCCCATTGCAGTTGCATACAAACATTGCACTCTGAGGGGAATTCAGGATGGAAAAAACAGGAAGCATTCTGTGCTTTGGATACAGGGGCCCCTAGATAGTAAAGATGCATATCTAAGAAAGAAGTTCAATGACCTCAGACTCTTGCATCTTACCATACATAGAAAAGCACTAAAATGATTAACTCGAGATGTCTGTTTTAATGATTAGCAGTAATCTTTTAATGCTCAACTACATTTGTTTTTCAGCAAAAACTCCTATATATCCTAGCTCCTCCCTTACCTCTTTAGAACAGTTCCTCAGAGCTATCTGAGAAGCTGTCTCCCAGGCTATATTTCTCAGTAAGATCCCTGAATAAAACTGAAACTCACAGTTCTCATGCTGTGCATTTTTATTTCAGTCGACACTATCCCAGTTAAATACCTTCAATATATCCCCTTCAAAGTAAAGTACAAACTTTTGACCAGGCATCCAGGCAACATCCATTCCAATCTGGTCTCTAGGATTTTGTTTTACTCCTTTATTCCTTACTCTTTGTATATGTTTCATTTAGGCACCAAAATTTGGGGAAAGGTATGTCTCATTCATTTTCACATTCTCTCCATACTCAGTAGATGCTCAAATGATGGAAAAGCAAATGTTTGGTAAACAAATATTTGCTGGGCCCTACAGAGACAAAGGGACACAAAGAAATTTTAACAAAGACTTTGCTAGGTTCCTCCGTCTTTACACACATAGTCCCTACTACAGATATCTATGTTATAGCTCCCTTCCTGGAACAGATCCTCCATCTACATTCTTTAGGCAGTTCAGGGGAAGCTCAAATAGTATTCCTGAGTCTTTTGAGCCTTAAAAATAATCAGCCTAAATTAATCCTCAGGTCAAAGAGACACAATTTGGGGTGGCAAATTTTGCTCCCCTACACGTTATTAAATTTTGTTCTATTTTCTCCTTTCAATCTGTAGCATGTCAATTTAATTCTCAGACCAGACAGAAGGACTTAGAAGGGTAGAGGAAAATTTCTTTCCTCCCCAACAAAAAGGCTTTCATATAAGGTTAAGGACTTCACAGTTTCTATCTACCCACATCACACTCTGAATGCTGATGTGCAATTTTCACAACAGTAAAAGAAGCTGGTAATCAAGTTTCCTTGTGTAACAGGAGCCTGATAATTCAAGGCATTAGTAATAAAAGTTTGAAAAAGGGTAGGTGCAATATCTGTCATATTTTGTCAACCAATGTACTCACATGTTCGTATCCCAGGGAGTCTTAATAAGATTGAAGTGATGTTTCCTCCTTTCTCTGTTAATCCAAATCTTAAGTATCTTTCAAGACTCATCTCAAGAACTCTTTTAATGATGTTTCCAAGAAAAACTCTGGCAAGTATTAATTTCTACACTGTTCTGACCATTCATACAAGCTAAGAACTCTTATTCAATACAGTTCTTCATTTTCTTTTAACACATCATTCTCTGTGTCATGTGTCCAAGTCTTATATGACTTTATCCACACTGAGGACCCATGAATATGCTTTCATAGCAAGTGATTTTTATGCTTTCCAACACAACCCCTCAGCCCACCTTTGATTTCATTATGAACAGCTGCGATGACCAGTTTTGTGCACACTGACAGTGTCTCACTTTAGAACTCTGTTGTGCCTCTCAATCTTTCTGCCTCAGAATCTTTTCCCTCCTCTAAGGAGCTTAAAAGCAAATGCAGGGAAGTTCACCTCCTAGAGCCAACCCTAAGCAATGGGAGCCAGAATTCCATAGATAAATACTCTGGCTTCCAATTTTATACATGTCCTCAGAGACCATCCAGTGGGGATTGAGCCCCAATTGCCCACAACAGTAATCAGGTCAATAATGCATCACTTTTCTTTTCTTTTTGGTCTTACACATCTAATTCCTTTCCTCCTGCTTCCTGCCAAGTAAATTTCTTGCCTTAGAATCTGTATTGTCAAGAGGAGGGGAGTGTTTGTGGGGAGAGGGTTCATGGGGGTTCATTATTTCATTCCTCAACTCTATTTTCTAGCATAATTTATATCTGTCAGTTGATTAAAATTCACATAGAATTTTCACAAACCTACTCCATTACATTCAAACTACAAATCTGTAAGAAGCCACCATGCCCATTTTTCAAATGAGGACACTGTGGTTAGTTGCCATAGTAAAGATTACGATATTATTCATTCAACACAGTTTATTCACAGCCTACTACCATGCAGTCAGAGCACTAAGGAAACACACAGAAAGGCTTTCTAAACCCATGTTTGGGGAGTGGGGCATTGGTGAAAAATGACTTCCCAGAAGAAGTGAAATCTAAACTGAGATGTGGGCGAATTGGTTCATAAAAAGGGGACAAATCATAAAGGATCGATTATGCCATGTTAAGGAATTTTTATTTTATCATAACTGTATTCCATTATCATTCTGCTTCCAAGTGAAGAACAGATTAGAGGATTAAAAAACTGGCAGGAGAAAAATGGCTGATCCTAGGGCTGAGGCAGGGAAAATGCAAGATGAGTTCAAGCATCTTGTAGTGACTGAAATTAAGGAAATGTTCAAAAAAAACCCCCAAAAAACAAAAGAAAAAGAGCACGCCATAGGGCTACAGGAGCTGAGTGGAAATCACTCCCAATGGCAAAGCTGGAATGATTTGACCAACAAAAGAAATAGCCTAGTATTAGATTATTTTAAAAATATAAAATAAATATTCATGAGGTTTTGCACTTACTTATATCACTATCTAGACTGTTGGGGCTCAGGGCAAGTCATCATATTGATTATTTTGAATTAAGGTGACTTAAGAAATGGCCAATGCAGGAAGGACACTCTAACCCTCCTCTCTGTCTCCCTGAAAGCAGGAAATAAATCTCATGTGAAAAGTGCACTCCCTGCATCTGCAGGTAGGACACCCTTATCGCCAGAGGCAGAGAATTAGGGCCAAGATGCCTGTATAAACAAACCTTGTTACTTCTTTACTTTGCTACCCCAAGTCCAAACTCTGTTTAGATTCTTCACTAATTGTGCACCCAAAACCTAAGTTTCTTTGTCCTGTCAATTACTCATAAATTTATTGTTTCTTTATCTAAAGAGTATAAAAGCTTCCTACTTTGGCCACCCCTTAGGTTCCAAGTCTATGAACTTCGTGTACACAAATTAAAATTTGTTTCTTTTTCTTCTATTAATCTATCTGTGTCAATTTTATTACTGGTCCAGCCAAAAGAACTCAAGAGGGGTAGAGGGGGAAATTTCTCCCTCCCTGAAAATACTGATAATTATTGGATACATGAACAAACAAATAAGGGAGAAGAGACAAATATTCCGTATAGAGGAATTCAAAATAATTTATATAGATTCTCCCTCTTCAAGAAGATTGAACATAACTTCTTTTCTCCCTGATGTAGGCCACACTTAATGATTTTGTTCCAAATAATAAACTATGAAAAGAGGGAAAAGGTAACTTTGTAGTTGAGGAAATTGGCCAACACTACCTGAACAAGGTGACCAAGTTTAACATCATCAGTGGCAAGTCATGTTAATTGACTTGCCGAGATGTATGCCGAGAAAGCGTATTGCATCATCTCTGTGATGTTTTTCCCAAAATCTACAACCCCAGTCTGACCATGAGAAAAACACAAACAAACCCAAATTGAAAGACACTCTAAAAATACATGGCTAGTACTTCACAAAACTTGGGCAAGAATAGGCAAGGGGATTAACAAGGGATAACTGAGGAACTGTCTCAGATCAGAGGAGACTAAGGAATCATGACTATTAAACGTGATATTGTACCCTGGATGAGATCCTGGGACAAGAAAAGGACAGCTGTGGAAAAAGTAGTAAAATCTGAATAAAGTCTGAAGTTCAGTTAATAGAAATGTTCCAGTGTCGGTTCCTTAGTTTTGACAAAGCTACCAAGATAATGTAACAATACAGAAAACTAGATGAGGGGTATACACAGTTTCACAAGCTGAAATTTGTGAAAATTTCAGTTTCACAATCTGAAACTATCCTAAAATGAAAGGTTTCCTTTAAAAAAATAGTAGGATGTATTGAGAACAGTTCAGAGACTGTTTCAATGAGTTGATAATGGTCTGAATTAGAGAGACACTGTCCCAGCAGAGAACAGAGTGAAGATTTTGAAAGTAGGTTCAACATGACTTGGTGACTGTTAGGGGACAAAGGAAACTGGTGATACAGAGATAGAGAACAGAGAGTACATTGCTGGTGAGTGGATTAACCAAGTCGTAAATCCAGGTCCTATGCCCCTTTAGAACTATTAGGTACATAGCGTATAGCATATAGGAGAGCCCACCTGAAAGAACACAGGGAACTAAACCAGGCATGGTACAGAGTGATAGAATCGGAATAGAAAGAAGGATGTGGATCAGAGATGAACTAGGAAAATTGTAGCTGATTAGATCGAGTGCCATGGAAAAGTAGGGACAAAAGATGGCTTTAAGCCTAAGATTTGAAATGCTGATGGCTCTCTAGAGCTTAGGAGAAGTTTGGAAAAGGAGGATTGATGGAAAAGATGATCAGATTTATTTGGTAAAGTGTTTGAAAATGATGTCAGGACATCAGTGGAAATGCTCCAGGGTAGAATGAAGCCAGGTAGAGAGTCTGGAGACATAAACCATAAATCTAGAGATGTGAGAAAGACTAACAAAAGATCATTTGAATTGGCAAGAATGAATTCATTAATAAAATGTGAGAGGTTAGTTTAAGAATAGTAGGACCAAAAGCCAGAATCTACTCCAATTGTTTTCATTTGCTTCACATTCTCTCCCTCTGGCTGTGCTTGTTCCATACCAACCTGCATTTTCTTGTTCGAAATGTGGTTAGTTATATATTGATCTTTTGTCCCTAAATATATGTTTCTACCTTTAGCCATAGAACTTTTCTTGGTTTCCATATCTCCCCAAAACATTTTGTTTTCTTCCAGTAAACATTTACATATCTCAACTAGACTGTTTCCTTCTCCCCTATTTGAGCATTTAGTTAATCATTGCTGGAGAGGAATCAGTGCCAGACTGGGAAGAGAGCTGGAAAGTGAGACTCAGGGCTGTATCAACAAGGAAACATGGGTGGGAGGTGGTCACAACCAATCTGGGTTCAATGGAGGTGGTCTTCAACACTGAAGGCTTGCCCCTTTTTTAAAAAGTTAATGCAAGAGTAGTTCAGAAGTTCCCTATAAATTAAATATACATTAGAGAAAGATTTTACCAATCAGAGAAAAGAGAAAGGGCAAGAAGTTGATCCCAAATCTATCATAAGCTCTACTGTGGCAGCAGTAGTAATAGTAACCATTTATTAAGCCTTTAGTGTCAGGGTCTGAGCCATGAGCTTTATATACATTACCCTCTTTATTTCTAATGCCAACTCCATGAAGTAGGTATAGGTCCACAGTCCTTAATTCATAATCCCAAACCATACAGAGTTCTGAAATACATAAGTTTTGTTTTATTTTGTAACTCATTTGACAGCAAAATCTGTCAAGAGATAATTTAAGGTTATTTATTTTCTTTGTATTATGTGTTTTGCTGCAGAATTATTAGTGTGCTTTTCTAGAGAGTGCTGCCCTAGACACCACTGAGCTCTCTATAATGAATAGTATATGCATCATATGACTTCTCTAAAATTAAAAAAAAACCCTCTGAATTCCTAAACTCATCTGGCAACCGGGGGTTTTGGAGAAAAGATTGTGAAAACTGAGGGTGATAAATGTGAAGTTTAGTTCAAAGCCACACAGGCAGAGATTTTTTTTTTTTTTTTTTTTTGGCTGTGTTGGGTCTTTGTTGCTGTGCACGGGCTTTCTCTAGTGGCGAACGAGGGCTACTTTTTGTTGTGGTGCATGGGCTTATTGTCATGGCTTCTCTTGTTGCGGAGCATGGGCTCTAGGCACACGGGCTTCAGTAGTTGTGGCATGCAGGCTCAACAGTTGTGGCTTGTGGGCTCTAGAGCACAGGCTCAGTAGTTGTGGCGCACAGGCTTAGTTGCTCCGCGGCATGTGGGATCTTACTGGACCAGGGATTGAACCCTTGTCTCCTGCATTGGCAGGTGGATTCTTAACCACTGTGCCACCAGGGAAGCCCCAGGCAGAGATTTGAAATAAGGTCTGTCATTCTCCAAAGACTGGGATTTGGGTCATTATATAACATGCTGAAAATGTTATTATTTTAAGAGCTGGCACCAGAATTTATCTTGGGGGAAGAACTGTCTTCATTGGGAAAGGAATTTGTTGGGTATGATATCTTAAGGATCTAGGTGTCATCCGGTCCTGCTTTAGAAGCTTGTTGTTTTGTTCTTGAGTAGAGGGGGTAAAAAGAGAAGGAACAACCAAACATTTGTGGGTTTGGTTTCTGTTTGGGGGGAAATAGCCAAGAAAGATTCCCAAGTAAGACTGGTTCTAAAGACCTATGTGTTACTTTATAGTATTTTGTTGTCCGGTGTGTGATATGATTTCCTCCATCATTACTTTGCAAACTTATTAAAGTCTACTATGCCCACAAAGGCTTAGAGTGAATCATTTTCCCCATCTTATCAGGTGCCTCTAGACTAAACAGCATGTTTATCTCTGGAGATGAAAAAAACAAGTCATGACCTCAAAGGGTTTAGTCTAGTAGAAAAGAAAAATAAAAATTAGAATTTGTAGTTTAATGTTCTATAATTGAAGCATGCCTAAGTGCACGGTTTGCACAAATAAGTGAGCAATCCTTTCTGTCTAGCAGAGCACCATTATTCTAGCTGGGTACCCACAGGGGCAGCCAAAGCAGGGAAGACCGTATTCACATGACACTGAAAGGTATGTCTTTAATAACTGTTATTTGGAAATATACTACTAGGATTCCCAATGCAGGAAGAAATTTCCTTATTGAGTTCCAGAGTGCCTTTTGATCTCTGTAAGAAGTCCTTTTATTCAAAAATATGATTGCCTGGAAAGTTGCTGAGTGTAAATCTTAAAAGTTCTATTACAAGGAAAAATATGTGCCACTTTGTGTGGTGACACATGGTGACCAGACTTACTGTGGTGATCATTTTACAATATATAAAAATGTGAAATCATTATGTTGTACACCTGAAACTAATATAGCATTGTATATCAATTATACTTCACAATATAAAAAAGATTGTCTCAATCGATTTTTTTCCTTTCCAACGGTAAACACTTATCACTTGCCTTTCATGTGTTGAATACAGGAAGGCTCTGTTGAGGGTTTATGACATTATTTTCTTCCTACTCTGGTAAATGATTAAAGGAACTAGCAATTTTCAGTTTGCAGAAAAGAGTGTTTAAGAGATAGACTCACAGCCGTTGAAAACAAACTTATAGCTACCAAAGGGGATAGCAGGTGAGGAGGGGAGAGATAAATTAGGAGTTTGGGATTAACATATATACACTACTGTATATAAAATAAAGAAGGACCTACTGTATAGCACAGGGAACTATACTCAGTATCTTATATTGATGTAACAGAAAAGAATCTGAAAGAGAATAGATATATAACTGAATCACTTTGCTGTATACCTGAAACTAACACAACATTGTAAATTAACTATCCTTCAATTAAAAAAAGAAAAGAGTGTTTAGAATGGGCCTGATAGTTGTCTTCAGAAGTCTATATTTGAAGTACATTGTTTCGAACCTTAAGACCATTTTTGACCCCATGGCCACCTTCAGGAACAGCCTCTATTTCCTACTGTCTTTAGAGCAAAATTTCTTGAAATAGATGTCATTCTCTTTGTCTCCATTTTCTCACATTCTGTTCACTTTCTAACTTTATTTTTTTTTGGTAGATCTTTATTGAAGTCACAATACTGTGTTAGTTTCTGTTGTACAGCAAAGTGAATCAGCCATATGCATATATATATCCCTATATTCCTTCCCTCTTGCTTCACCCTCCCACCCTACCTATCCCACCACTCTAGTTCTTCGCAAAGCACCAAGATGATCTCCCTGTACTATGCTGCAGCTTCCCACTAGCTAACTATTTTACATTCAGTAGTGTGTATATGTCCATGCCACTCTCTCACTTTGTCCCACCTTACTTTCCCCCTCCCCGTGTCCTCAAGTCCATTCTCTATGTCTGCGTCTTTATTCCTGTCCTGCCCCTAGGTTCATCAGAACCTTTTCTTTTTTAATTCCATATATATATATATATATATATATATATATATATATATTAGCACACGGTATTTGTTTTTCTCTTTCTGACTTACTTCATTCTGTATGACAGACTCTAGGTCTATCCACCTCACTACAAATAACTCAGTCCCGTTTCTTTTTATGGCTGAGTAATATTCCATTGTATATATGTGCCACATCTTCTTTATCCATTCATCTGTCAATGGACACTTAGGTTGCTTCCATGTCCTGGCTAATGTAAATAGTGCTGCAATGAACACTGTGGTACATGTCTTTTTTGAATTATGGTTTTCTCAGGGTATATGCCCAGTAGTGGGATTGCTGGGTCAT